>NC_069112.1:24028270-24328270 GCF_025612915.1 Magallana angulata
TGAAAGAGGAACACCGCAGATTGTGATTTTTAAAGATTTGTCATCGGGCGCTTCCAGTCCTGTAGAATACGGATTGGAATCATAGACACTGATATGCTGATCATCTACGTCTATGCCTTGCAGCAATAGTTTGTCCCTGCCCTCTTTGGTGGTCAAATAGATTCTCCATAAATCTCTATCTAACTGTATACATTTAACGGTATCTCCGACCACTTTGGTAACACACTGTACTAATAGATAATTAGTAATTTTACCCACCGCTGGAGCGAGGATTTCGCTGTTCTTTAAATAGACCGGTTTCGAGATTTGCGACATTCTGAGAACTAATCACCGAGTCTCGGGTATACACAAATAATGGTATTATATATACAAAAAACACATAAACTCACATTAACGCCAGGAAAATTGTCAGGTATATCTTAAAGTCAATGCAAGTCCACAAAAACCATTAATTATATCAATTCGTCGTCAAAATCCAAGAAAATTTGATCAAAACTACGGAGCTCGAAAGTAGCGTCTACCTGTGAGCCCGTCACGTGACCCTCTGTATAAGCATCTGACTTAATGTTTCTTTGATTTCTACTAATAACAAGAGACCCGTTGGTCACATCGCTCACCTGAACAATAGTTCGTTGTATCATTCTATTTCGTGTTTGTTTTTGAAATGAATCTATTTGAAATTAGAGTCATATACATGTAATTATATTCCATGATCAACAAAATAAAACATATATATTAGCATTTTACATTTGCCTTCATTGTATTTATAAGTATCTGGATCTGCATAAAAGCATCTGACTTGTTTTTGAAATGAATCTATTTGAAATTAGAGTCATATACATGTAATTATATTCCATGATCAACAAAATAAAACATATATATTAGCATTTTACATTTGCCTTTATTGTATTTATAAGTATCTGGATCTGCATATAAGCATCTGACTTAATGTTACTTTGATTTCTACTAATAACAAAAGACCCGTTGGTCACATCGCTCACCTGAACAATAGTTCGTTGTATCATTCTATTTCGTGTTTGTTTTTGAAATGAATCTATTTGAAATTAGAGATATATACATGTAATTATATTCCATGATTTGATAATTCTTTAAATTGACGTGGTCACGATTTTGGTTTTTTTCATGTAATAATAAATTTACCTGTTTTCAATCTTGAGGAGCTTACTATAACATATTAAAGCATAGTATTTTTTTTAATTTAGAGGTGTTTGATTTTCAAATTCCATTTACATGGATATCTAAATATTAATCTTATAGCCCCTTTAGGTGCACCAGATTGGTCCGACGGTCACTGTTTTAAAATGTTGCACAATCGTGTTATGCTTGATACAGTATGGTTTTTTATCTTAAACAAAGAATGCTTTGAGAATAAGTAGTGTACAGAAGTGTTTGTATATCACATATATCCAACAGCTACTTTTTTCTATCATGTCGAATAAAAAAAATTCATTCGAAATCATACCTTAAAAAAGAATAATGGTATGAATGATTAATTGACAATTGACTTGGTTGTAAAATCTAAGTTATACAAGTTATTTCAAGGATTTGCATTTTTTTCCCTGTGTGTTTTTAGCTTGTTGCAGTTCGTATTTTGAATATTTAATTTAAAGAACAACCTGTTCTGCTTAAATTTTCCTGGATTTTATAGGATGGGTTATGCTAGAGTAGTTTATTTTTTAGAAGGCGACAGTGTCTTTTTCATAGGTAAATCGAACGTGTTTTTATCATCGACAATTCTTGTGTGTTTTATCTATACTTTCTCTAATCGATTCCTTAAGACATTTATAGATTGGAATTAGCCGCACTGTGAGTACAAATTAAAAATTGAAATTTAATATTTTCTAATGATCAAATTCGTACGTGATAATATACGGAGTATGATACCTATAACATAGGAAACGTTTATTGAACAACTGGTTAGTCTATGAAATGTGTTAGCGTGTTTTTTTTCTTTTTACTCGTCTTGACATCTTACTGTTAGGTTTTATATAATGGTTTTATTAAAGAAAACAGGACTTTATTCCACTTATTCGTGCACTACACTTGCGTATTCTTTTTCCAGATCATGAAATTATTACGAAAACAAATTGTTTACAATTACTTAACACTGGAATTATATGCGATGGATTTTGATATTATTCATTGTGCAGCATTACATCCGTTAAACTGGTTTTAATATCAGTAAGATAGCTCGAATACGCAACTTGGCATGCAAGGAAACGCGATCGTGGACGACATTAATTGAAGAATAGTATGTATTGGCGACTTTTATAAATGTTGTGGCAGCTATAGATAACCATTGAGATACTTATCTGACGCTTAAAATACGCTGAAGGAGTTGATATACTTCCAAAAAACTTGCTTAAGTACGCTTTTTTTGATGACCGACCATGTACGTATCTTAATTTAAAACTTATAGTTGGCAAATTTGAACAGCAGTGTTACCGAGAAAGTGTATAGGCAACCCAGAAAGTAATACCAGGGTTTAGTTGCGGTTCACTCTCTGATATGTTGGGTCTGATCGGTACAGCATATAGTTAACTGGTGGTATTGTTTCCAGATAGAACTGTACCTTTGAATTTGACGTATGTCTTTACAGAAAAAAAGTGCTATACCTTCTTACTCGAAGATCTAATTCATCTTCAGAGTTGTTAAAAATAGGTGTACAGGTCGCATTTAAGTCTTTTGACATTTTGAACTCATCATAAAAGTACCACTCATTCCCCACTTTATTCCCCTTTCTTGGATCCACAAATTTATTATGAAACCATTGCCTATAAACATGGTGGTATTTAATATTCTATTATGATGTAGTTAAAAAACTAACTAAGATTGTAAAATATCATTGAATTGAACGATGACAAACACAATTCCTTTAAAAGTCAGTACCGAGGCAACCGTGTAACAGCCATTTTGTCGCATTGTCTTTGTTTTTAGATTGAATGATCAAACTTATCAGGGTTTGATTGGCAAGAGGTGTAATTACATAAATATCCAACAGTGTTCTGGGGTATATTCAATCTGGTCAAATCTTAAAAGGATCTATTGCTGACCTAAATGATTGGTCCAATACTTAATCGATTAACACTTTCAATTCCAAAGACCCGTGCATGCATCAGTGATATATATTACTTGGGAATTTGCAGTCATCGAAATGAAACCACGCGACAAAAATGGGATGGCAGTGTTTCTGAAACATGTTATAAGAAAACGTTAATGTTGACTCCTAAATATAAGGACACTAATTAGTGCACTCAGATGCTATGTAAAATCATGTTTTTACTCTATAGCAAATTAATTATGTCAGATATGAAAAAGGGATTCTGAACAGACGTCTTTAACATCATTAATATAATTCTTTTGATAGAGGCATTCTGGACAACAGGCAGGAAAACTTGTGTCTTTCTAGGTGTAATAACATTGCTTACTTTGACTTAATCGACTACTTTAAGACCTATCTATCAGTTCCGTGCGTATATTGTATTTTATTCTACTGTCTAGTCTGATTAGGTTCCCTTCATCCGCTTGGTCCGTTGGTTCTTGGTACCGAGCAAGGTTTGAAACACACTTTATTTAAGCAAAGAGTGAAGTAGAATAGTCTTAAATGTTTTCAAATGATCAACGCAAGTATTTAATTCACAAAACAAATTACGATGAGTTTGTTATATTCCCTAATGATTTGACAATTGTACATCTCATCGGTTAACATGTACCTGGATTAAAGTTCAATGGTAAATAAAATCATTTAAATGACTCAATCGCAACTTCTTGGGCCTTTCCGGCAGGCTCGGAAAAACACCTCGAATGTATTAACATCACCGTGATAGAATTTTATACAAAATTGAGTCGCTTGCTTAACATAAGGGTCGGCTAGAAAGCCTTATAAATCGCTTCTCTGTTATATTTTAGAGTGTATCATTTACTTTAATGAAGTCTAGCTTGCATCTCAACAGATCATAAAATGTGTTGTATTTATATCAAGTTTTATAAAAAGTGGATTGTCATGGACTCCCAGGTAATACATTCGAGGTGTTTTTCCGAGCCTGCCGGAAAGACCCGAAAAATTGCGATTGTTAAATGACTACATAAATTTCTAAAAGCATATTTGATTAACCCTTTCAAACTATCTTGAATGTCGGTATTAAGAAAGAATTCGGTATTGTAAAATACTCATTGGAAGAAAGAAATCATCGATTTTGATAAATATGCATAATTATACGTATTTATGAATCTGGGGTATTTCTGCATATTCATAAAAGAAAACCCGTTGAACAAAACAATGTATGATTTATCATTTTAATTTACACTGAATATGCGACCCAAATAAGAAGCACTTATACGTAAGACAGAAAAACGCAACTGAGGCAATGTTTTGCCTTTGATTTTCAGTGGCATCAATCTATATTATATATGCAATGTTTCCATCATTATTTTTATTCCTTTAAGTTCTTAAAGAATAACATGCGGTGGTATTCGCATGAATAATGAAATGGGCCGCCGTTATGAAAATCAACACAGTTAAACGATGTAGATCCTTCGGCCCGAAGATGTACTTCCCCCGGATTATTACTCATACTGATGGGACAGAAACCAGGTATTAGAGTTCCGTCATCAAACAGCCACTGACCTCCAACCTTTTCCCCTTGAACCCACAGTTTAATGACTGCATTGTTTGCAATTGGTACTGAAATAAAATACTTCATTTTTTAATATTACCATTTCTATAATACTTTAAAAGTACAAGACCGACCTGATAGAGTGAAAAAAAAAATAATTATGTGACTTATTATTACTTTGATTTTGATTACCCATAATTCGTCTTGGCATCTTATTGACTATTAAAAATTTATGTTACTTATTTAAGTAATCTTACCTTAACTTTTGACTATTATTTTTATTAATTGACTCCGTGTTATCTGTATTTTAACACGCTTATTTGAAACTGAAAAGTACATTTTTCTTGTAACCAATTCAACATCTAGTGAAGGAAACAAAGTTGTAGTATGATGTTGTTTTTTTATAAAAGAAAATCAAAGAGCAATGAATTATAAACATACACAGAATTTTTAAAGTGACTAAAATAAATATTAATGTTTAAACATTACTTCACCAGAACATTATAATTTCCTCGACCAAAGTCTGAAATATGCACGTGCACATTCAAACTACATTGTATTTTATTGCAAAATTAAAGGTCGGATACGACAAAATTCTTTTAGTTAACTTATAGATACATCGTATTTTAATTTCAGCGCAAACAAAAGCCACATAAGAGAAGTGAAAATCAGTATACTTTAAACGTAATAGATTTAAAACAATACCATCATCCATTTGCGATTAAGATCAACATCTTTTATTCAAATTATAATAGTCTAGTTACCATTTTGATAGAAGGTCGTCTCTAAATTAATCACTTTTTTCTATTGCATCCATTTGCGAATGAGTTTCAAATCTGCAAAATGTTCATAATGACCCCATTTTTCGTGTTGTACATGTATATCTACCCTATGGTTTCTGGGGGTTTTTTTCATACGTAATATAAAACTGTTAAGGACGACGGACCCAATTCCCTTCTACAATAGTGCTTATCATGAAAATTTTACATGATTTCGAGTTACTAAAGATGTATTAAAATCAATCAAAAAATAACATGAAAATTGAATTTGATTTTTAGTAAGGACAATTTCAAATTTGTGTTACTTCTCTTTTTCAATTGAACATACTTGGGAAAGACGTTCTTGCGCGAGAATTTTTTTTTTAAAAAGCTGCCATAGATTTACTATCCAAATTAAAATATGACACTTTTATGATGATTTTGAATTAATATCATTTAAAAAATGATCATGTCATTGGCTTTGTTTTGACGGGGGCATATGCCAAACTGCGGTTTGTCGTTATTTTTCTTCAATTGTTCGTACGAGTATTGAAGCTGATCGAAATGTAAATGATTTGTTCAGTGGCTCAAATTCTGCAAATTAACATGTGTAGTTGGTTATAATTGGCTTAAACTAATATAAATTCACCACAGTACTTGACATCACTTAAAGATATTTTGTGCATGTTTAATAATGTTGAAATGTATATTTTAGCATTTTCATTAATAGCAAGGTCGGCAACTACTTGCACTACATGAAGTGTGTATTGATGACGTTGAACAGCTATATATTTCGTCATAAGCTATTTTTCATCGACTTTTAGTGATTGTGACGTAATATTGAGATTTCGATGTTCGCATCAATTACTCCTTTTAGCTGTGCGATAAATCTGCAAAAATGAAACTGGGTCCATCGTCCTTAAATGTTATAAAATGATTGAATTTTAATATAAGATCTAGAATTCCAGGTTTGGTCCAGGGATCATGTAAAATTGATTTTTTATATAAATAAAATGCTTTTTATTAGTGATCCTACTCTTTTGGTTATTGTTGTATCTGGTTGGCTAATATTTTTTAAGAGAAAAAATGTATGAAAGGTTTTTATAGGACAACCCTCTTTTGTGACATATCACCTGTAAGTTAGAAATTCGAATCGAGCTTAGGTTTTTACTTTTTTCACCTTCCCAATATATTTTAGAACATGTTGTTTGTCAAATACGAAACAATTTGATTTATTTTATAAATTCACCAATTATATACGGCGGAAGTATTCTAGATATAACGTACTGTTATCCACATAACGATTTACAGGTGTCTAAAACCAACAGGAACTGCTTGTGGTATTCGTTTTATGCCACGTCAATACATTATTCTCATAAGACTCTAATTTGTCAAGTAAAAATATGTTGCGGCAAATATTGATTTTGAATAAAATCACAACACAGATACCTCAAAGACTGATTAAAGATTGAAATTTTTTTTTGCAAATCCCAGCGCAAAAACCATTCTCAAATGATAACGTTAATAACCAATTATGTCTTGATTGTAGCCCATTGATGTTTGTTAAGACTTTATTTTTACGCCATTACAGTCATGATCGGTATATTCAAAATATACATACTGGGACTATTTTAGGATAGTAAACAGCAAAGAAGTAATTTGAAGATCATTTTTTGCTTAAATAAACTCAGTGTCAAAATTTAACTTAAATTGATTTGATCATTTTTCTCTAATTTCAAATCGACTTTTTTTAATAATCTACATTTGTATATAAAAAATCTCAATAATTTGTTATTAGCGAGCTGTCAAAATTACCGTGCCATTTTATCGACTCAAAATTTAAAAAAAATTATATACCATGGAAATAGTTGAATATGTCGTACTTTTCCTGGGAATCGATCTTTATGAGATCGGCACCTTCAGCTTGACAGTTGGATTGAGCTGTTGAATACGTTACAGGCACTGGGAAATACTTCAGACATATTTCGTCTGACATCAACTTGTAATTCGCATAGCCTTCAGCACAGGGTACTACAAAATACAAAGCTAATATATCACTACTTTAAGCAGAGTATAATTTCTAGCCTCATATGTGATACAATTTTCGATTGTTATTAACTAACTTACTGATAATAGCACTGAAGTCGATGTCAAAATAGGTGCACCAATGGAAAAAAATAAAAAAAAATACCAATCTGCTATCAAAGACTTACATTTTGAATATTTTGCTGAAACGTTTTAGAGAACTGTAGTCTTTTAATTCATACTTTTCCTACTCAAGGTCAGTTTTAACTCTTTAAGAACTGTGCGGATTTATTGCATGTAAATGAAAATAATTAACTTTTATTAAAAAAGAGAACATAACTTTTACTCATTGCAATTATACAAATCATTGACCTTTGAAGTTTTTAATTTAGTGATATTCCGTTTGATAATGATACATTACCTTAATAATGTTTACAACAATATTGAAGAAATACGATGCATTTCGATTTTTGATTGATTTAGTATAACATAGAGATAATGAAACAAAAATATAATTTTCATTTTCATTGTTACTCATGGGTCAATGCATTTAGAAAACATTATATGAGAAAAAAATAAAAAGAATGTATGGTGTAAAAAAGAAACCATAAATTCAAGAAAAAATATTATTTCAGCATTTAAAACGTAAGTTAATTGTCATCCATTATGCATTGTAACAAGCTTAATAATATATTTCTAAGTATGAAACACTAAGGGATATTAGAACGATGTATTTTTTTTATTAAGGCACATACATACTGCATAACCTGTGTCGTGCCCACCTTTTGCAGATGGTTCAGGGTATCTTTATATCATAATGAAATAAATATTTTTGATAAAAAATTGGCAATGTAATTTCTCACTTTACACACAAAAGGTAAAATAAGAATTAAATTCTGCTTTATTAAAGCAAACTTTACTTCACGTCACAACTAAAATAAAGCTGTTATTTCTTTAAGAATTACTTACATGTACGAGGGACATATGACTTCCAATTTGAACCAGTTATGTCACTTCCTGTGACGTCATTGCAACACATACAGGTGCTTGTAGAGTCATCGTGGCTGATCATGACGATCTCATCCATTGTGGCTACGCATGTGGCTAGACACCTGATCATACTTTTTACACTGGATAGTTCGTGACACGAAGATTTTGGATAATCATTTGTTTCAATGGCGTAATTACTATTGAAGCCAGTTTCCGCACTGCGAATTATGTGTACAAACAGAAATAAGGCTGCATATGTGTTTCGTGACATTTCCTTATCCATAGTAAACAATATATAAAAAAAATTGTTAAGATGATGAGAAATACAGGCTCTGGGATTTAAATATTGAAAGTGCAGATCTTATCTTCTAAGCAGCATTTATAAAGCTGTATCAGTAATCGTTTCAACCATTATATTTGTGTAGAATAAACAAAGGTAAACAATCTGTCCATTTAGTAATTCACATTCAAAAATTTTATATATTGTATTGTTTGCATAACTTTATTTCATGGTCTCTATGTATTTATTTATGATAAAGACGAACAAAATGATATTGATTTTGCTATCAATTTTTGTCCGGAGAAACTACCTGGTAGAATACTCGGTATCCCACTGAGTACTGATGGCCTAACTAAAGTTCCTAGCTTTCAGTCTGAAAATAAATGGGATGAAGTGGATATATTGTAAAGCTGAATAACCTTATTTTCACATAATTGTTGTGATTTGTTTATTTAAGAAATCATCACTAAATGTATTTAAAATTATTTTCAAATTATTATTGAATATTTTATAGAATGAACTGCTTTCGGAAGGAAAATACACGAGCAAAAACCTTGTTATACAATTAGACACAAAACAAATTTTCGACCCCTCTCTGGGAAATTGTAGAAACAAGGACTTGTGGTTTCTTTGTTTTTGTGAGCTTCTGTGTACCAAAATATAGTCTCAATATTAATTTTAAGTATTGTTGAGTGTTTATTGTCGCTTTTATGTGAGTAAAAGGATATCGTTATCTAACCAAAAAGAAAAAGGCATATTTATATGCTACCTCTGTTCTTGTTAGTGATGTGTTTTTCTTATGCTTCATTTTTACTAACAATTCATGGGTCAACAAACACACCTCGTTTGGCCTTTACCGAGGAACAAATGCCAGCCGCAATACAGCATAATTAAGTCACATTTTAGTACACATTTATTTCATATAGTGAAACTAACAGACGTCGATCGACTTTTTACACAAATTTTGAAGTTAATTGTAAAACATTAACACGTCAAAAAATAGACTTGTTTATGACAGAAATACATTCGCTAATTCTTTGAATATTTAAAATGTTATGAAACATATATTACATTTTTCTTTGGCTACAATGCCATACATGTAATAGCGGATAGCTCTGGATTCATTCTGCAGTGGGCAACACGAAACGCGGGGCTAATAGTCTAGTGTATCACTCTGGAAGTAATGTAATATATGTATGGTATTTACAAGAAATTCACTACAATAACGTCTGTTGGAATTTGTTTAAGTCGATATTACACGAATCAAAAGCAGCTGCGATCTAGTACTTAACGATCATAACCACTATATATTGAAGAAAAAACCGATGTTAAGCTATATAGATGCAATTCAAAGAAGTTAAAAATACATTTTTTGTCAACAAAAGATAGATTTAGGGTCGACTCGAGCAAATCCAGAGTAAACCAGGTAAGTAAACCCAGGATTAAGTTGAGGTTTGATTTTTGTTAGGTTGGGTCTGAGCCGTTCTGTAAACAGTTAACTGGCGGTATTGTTCGCAGTAAAACTATACCTCCGAGCTGAATGCATGTCTTTACAGGAAAAAAATGCAGGACTGGCTTACTCGAAGATGTAATTCATCTTCAGAGTTGTGAAGATGAGTGGACAGGTCGCACTTAAGTCTTTTGACAATTTTTCGCTAGCACGATTTACATTCATTTGGTACTTATATTCTTAACCAATTTTAAGTAAAATATTTTAAAATTGTGTTGATCTTTCACCTGCGCCAAGCTGTTTTTATTTTTACATGCATCTAAATTTCTTCATTTAGTTGTTAACGCGGAGCAGGGAAGTCTCAAAACCACAAGTTTATAAATAGTATTTTACATCACACGAAGCATTAAAACAATAGAATTATTTGTTACTGGTTTTAAAAATGAATGAATTCAGTACGTCTAGCATTAATGGCAGCATCTATGTAAAGAAAACATGCACATACTGGTTTGATATCATTAACTTTTTACGTTAAGATACATTCCCTGAAAAGTATCAATAAGAATGCAGATCGTGACGTCAAAGTAAAATATGACATCATATCGTATGAAGTACAGATAAGTGACTTTCTACACATTGCTGTAAAATCAATCGGGAAGCCTTAACATGCACGCGTTATATTTGATCAAATGGTGTGTATTTACCAAAAAAATAGGATCGGGTCATCTTTTTAAAGCAATATGGACCCAGTTATTTTATTAAAGTTATTTTATTTTACTCTTTATGTTATGGTGTCTGTATTTCTATCGCGGAATAACCAACAACAATGAACATTGACAAAGCTCTGAAAACAAAGAATCCATCTGATTTTTATTACATACATAAAACCATTATCCATATTTGTTTTGATACCTTTCAACTCTGGGTCAATTTAACCCGCAAACCTTTCGTTCAGTATGACAAAGGAGAATAATTGTGTCCATTATTAGATAAATAAATAAATCTAACAGCTGGCATCTTAGCTGTATATGAAAATTTGTTTGAATTATTAGTTCTCATTTAGCAAATTTGCTACAATTGTTTACAACTGTCGTCTGTGCAATACACATATTTGAAACATATCTTTTTTTTCAAAATACATTACCAGTCCAAAAGATTGCATTCTTTTGACCGCATGTATACAATAACATAGTTTCTTGACCGCCAGTTTAATATATTGGTTTAAATTGTTTTTTAATGAATACATATATGAAAAAAATCTAATCTGTATAAATTAAAATAACAAAATCCTTTCGATAAGAGATTATATTTTTTTTTCAATACACACACACCCAAAAATAGATAAATTACAAAACAACTACATTTAGTCCTTTTCATCAGATTCATTACAGTATCTGAGAATGTTAATGATATCTGGTAATAGTAGAATAAGGCCTGCCAGGCAGATCACCGCAACCCCCCGCTCCACCAATGGCTACGGCACTCGGACGCGATTCATACACGCTGATAAGGCTTCGTGTGTAAGCGCTGGTTGTCTTCCTGTCTATTGTTAAGTCTCTTTTAATGTCTTCGATCCATTTCTCTATGGTTCGGTTTAATTTAACATAATGGTGTGTTGAAATAGCTGAAAATTGATATAAAAGGTAATACCATGAACTGCTGAACGATAGCTATTATACTTTAGAACTATATTAATTGCTAAATGAACAGTATTTATCTTTACAAAACTTTGTAATTTTTTTGGTATATCTTTGAAGTTTGAGAATTCCATCCAAACCATAAAACTACATGTATTTGTTGCGTATTATCATTTGTGAATGTATTTAAATATTTAGGTAATTATGTAAGAAAAAAAACTCGATAGTGTTGAATAGTTTAGAGAAAACATCCCCTCCTCGGGCCTTCGGCCCTCGGAGGGTATTTTTTCTCTAAACTATTCAACACTATCTCGTTATTTATCTTAAAAATTCCCCCATTGAACCCCCAAGAAGCATTGATCCATTCATATATCCAACTGTGCTGTAATACAAAAGCATCAAGCTCATTTGAGATTCCAATAGAACCATACACAATAGCCTAACCAATTACAAACACACCTTTTATTCATGGATGAGTGAACAGGTGCACATGTTATAGTAAACAATTCCGCTGTACTAAGCAGACTTAAATGTAAATGATGAATTTTTTAACGCAAAGTACATTTAATTGATATAGATCTACCGGGAAAGGCACGAATACCGTTTGAATGATATTTTAGACTTGCAAGGAGAAAGGACAAATCAGAAATTTGACAAAAATTAACAGACGATGATTGGTTAAAAAAATTTATAGGAGTCTCATGAAGTCAAAGTGCGACAATATTCCCTTTATTGTTAAAATAAGGAAAAGGAGCGACATGGTTCAAGGTTCAAAGAGGAAGTCTATAAAAGTGTTTATGGAAGTGATCTATATGTGATCCCAAATTTATCAAAATTAAGAAAAGGAGATATTTCTACTGAAATTTCATTTGTTGTTTATCGGATATACATTTACGGATGACAAGATTCTATAAATTTGGAGTTATTTTGGAAATACATGTTTTAACATTTTGTCATTTTTATTTGTTTTATGCACTGTTGGATATTTGAATATCCAACTGACGGGCAGTTGGAATTTAAAAATATCCAACTGCCTATCAGTTGGATATTTATATATCCAACCACTGTTGATTGAATAGTGAAAATAAACGTTGACAAAATACAATGGGTGACGTCATAGAAGTTTTTTAAGTGTGTATAATCCCCAACCCAAATCCAATGCTCAACTAAGAATCTTATGACTAGTCAGTATCTCAACATTTAAAAACAAATTAACGTCATAACCCCTTAATACTGAATCCCCCTCTTAAAAACAAAATGTAACACTAACCTTCACAATGCATTTTAGCTGTCGTCCATGCCTTATTAACGCAGTGTGTCATGGAGTCGTTAGAACTTCCAGAATATCCGTTTGCGCATGAGTACAAAGTTCGACTGCCATTGGATACTCCGTCATAGAGCTTGTTCGCATTTGGAATATCAACAGGAGTTGGACAATCTATCCACAATATATAAAAAGATGAATAGTTCCAGACTTATTGTTTTAATAAAAGCGATTTCTTCAAACAATATACATGTATCACAATTTCACAGAACAAGATATGGATGCATACTATAATATTCCAATACCGGTATATCAATAAATGTTTTGTAAAACGTTTCTGTTCTCGATATAAATGTCATTGTGAATACAGTGCAGATTTTGTTTTCGATGGATACATTAAAGCATAAAACCAACCGAAATACACAACAAATCCTTTTCTAATATTTGGACAAAACAGTACCGAAGATGATACTCAATGCAAAGGACACTTCTGAACAAATGTATTCACTGTTTGATTGTGAATTATGATTATAAGATACATGTATCAACATTTCGATTTTGTTATTTTGTATTTTCAGCTGAATGCCAATATAAGAAATGGTCATACTATTTTGACCGGGCTTGACAGACATATGTTGTTACTGATTTTGTCTTCTACCATATGTGTTTATCCATAGTAGCAATGTTTCTATTACATGAAGTGGTTAAAAAAAACTAAGTTATCTTTGATGTCATTATTATTTTTAAACCTTAATAAAAAACAATGGTGTTGGATTTTTAAGAGGTAGAATATTCATTATTATTTAAACGGAGTTGAATTAAATCTTTTGAACACACATATGCCCACCATAATTTGTAAAACAATCTACTAAGTACTATGCAATACTATATATAAGAACATATCTGAACATACCTGTAGAAGCACAAGTACTTGCCAAATAGGCCCAGTTAGGTTTGCAATCATACGTTTCCGAACAAGGCGATCCTGTTTCAAATATGTAAATAATTGAAAATAAGAATCCAAATGACATTGGTAACTGATTTGCAACTATTTTACACGGGATGGAGTTCTGCTATTCGATGTCTTTCAAACTATGTAACAATTGCTATCAATTGAGATTAAATGCAGAGCTTTATCCTGTTTTGATACGTATCTGTATCATTAAAATTTTCAATCGAAGCTTTTCCTTTGGCCAGGTTTGGGTCAAGACGGTTAATTTTTCTCTTAGTCCAATCAAATTTAAGTTTGGTAGAATATGCACGGGGAAAAATCCAAGCAATAGTATTACTACAAATTGAGGCAGTCTTTTTCAAATAGTTTTTGCATTGAACAGTGCTATCTATGTCAAAATGCATTCTTTGTGTGTGCCAAATTGAAACTGGTTGACGAATGATGTAATCGTAACATGTTGACTTACAACATTACCACCGATGGTGGCGAAAACTTTTCTTTGTATAGAATATTTATTAAAGGAGGTCTCACCATTGAAATCGATGACCTTGACCGTAACTTCTACCACTGTGTCTTGCTGGTTGTTGGTTCCAGCTCCCCATATACCGCCCACATAAATCAAGTAGCCATTTGTTACGGCTATATCCGGTCTCCATAAAAACACTTCCGTCTCCGTATAAGCGTAAATAATGGCGCCATATGAATCGGATGATTGGTCAATCATAGCACTCCCTCCAGCATAAAATGTAAAGCCGGTATTGTTACCGCTCAATGCTCTCATCTTAATAAGAAAAATAAAGTATTTTATATTTTTGTTAAATAGTAAATGTCGAAATTGTGTAAATCATGAGCATTTTTGTGTTTCAAATATGTTAATGTTTGGGGAGAACTGAAGTTATTTTTTTTCCACAGGATGAATCTCTGCCATTCAGTCAACTGAATGTTAACTGAATGGTCTGGAAACGTGACTGAATGGCATGGATATGCCATTCAGTCACCCTTCAGTTACTTTTCAGTCACATTCAGTTGACTGAATGGCAGAGATTCATCCTGTGTTCATTATTTATACAATTGAGATTTAAAGATGTCAATGCTTATTGTCACTTGATATAAGCGCCGATGTTTAATGTAAACCTACTTCCACAGACACCAGCATGGAATCGAGGCTGTAAACCGACTTAAGAGGGACTCTATCTACGGTTGGTGACGCAACATCTGCGTTGTTTTTATCCATGAAAAAGGTCCTTGTAAACTGGTTGGTACAAAGTACCCAGGCTTGTATGTAGAGGGTGGCGGACTTGCTCTGTACCGCATCCTTCCCCCAACCATCACTTGCACAAAACACGTAATTACCTGAAATTTCACTTTGTTATTGCCTGTTTGAACATTACTTATACATTAATAAATATAATAAACGTCAAGCCAACATAATAGACATGCAGAGTCTGAATCATACAATCCATTTAATAATTTAAACGTTGTAATATTAAACATGACAGTATGTGTACTGTTACAATTAAAGGTTTCTGTATTGTTAAACAATATAGTTGTTCCCCTTCTTAATAAGAACAGATTCCGGAATAAATCCGCTGTTTATATAAACACATTTCCTACTGGCTTTTAAAATGGATTTTTATTTCACGTTTGGCAGCTTGTAATTTGACATTGATTGATTGCAAAGTTTGAATATAAAACATTTGAAAATCGTTATAAGGTTAACAAGAAATGCATCTTTATCCATAGGAAAACCACAGCAAGAAAGTGGCGCAAACACATACCAGTCTTAAAATTGAAAAAATGGGTGATGGACATTTATGTATGTAAATTGTCAGGGAAAAAAACATGCATAAAAGTTTTTTTAATTTTTTTTTATTTTTTTTTTTTACAAAAGATCAAAACATCGCAGAGTTCTAACCTTTCTTTGTATGAAATAAATAAACCTATCAATTACCAGTATTTATTTTATGTGTATTTAAACTTTATCGCTGTGCCTTTTGCAGTGCGGTCACAGTGCAATACAAGTTTTTAATGCAAAACGTCAATATATACTGTGTCAATTATTGTCGAATTATTGTCGAACAATGGCCTAAGACTGTAAATTCGAATTACGTAGCCTAATAATCAACTCAGGTGTCTCGGGACAGTTTCTTTGTTACAATTCACTGTAGCATGGGGACGTTTGTTTTCGGAACTCTGTAACTAGTGTATATTCAGCACAAATACATTTAATCTTTTTATAAGCCTAATCACCAGTTTTGTGGGAAATTACTCGTCAGAACTTTTAAGAAATTCTATTTCTGAGATATCTACTTTGTCCTATTTCGCTCATTTTTATGATTTTTCAACTTTTT
Source organism: Magallana angulata (assembly GCF_025612915.1). Taxonomy (NCBI): domain Eukaryota; kingdom Metazoa; phylum Mollusca; class Bivalvia; order Ostreida; family Ostreidae; genus Magallana; species Magallana angulata. The sequence goes on from NC_069112.1 coordinate 24,044,615, forward strand.
TGACCCCTAGCTAAGTCCCTGTTAAATGTTTATAATCCGTACCATGTACATGTTGCACCATCACATGTCAAAAACTAACCGGTGTATAGTTTACAATGCCCTATCCACTTTCTTTCGTTTTATTTCACCTCCCGTATGTAACTTGCAATTTTACTGCGTAAAGTCAGCACAACAGTCATAACCGCAAGTTTTGCATTTTGTATACATTGCTCATATACCCTGTGTGGGGCCATTATTTTGCATACCAATTTCAACAAGATACATCTCTCTAACTAAGGAGACATATTTTAAGGTAAGTTAATGAATTTAAGCAACACTCAGAAGCCTCCAAATTCACCGACCCTCATAAAAATATCGTCGGTTTCTTTTTCATTACCTGTCTCTTCCTACCTCAAATATAAACTAAGGGCATAAAAGCCTAAAGGCAACAATCTCATATTTCGCCGATAACTCGCGGCACAGGGTTTGAATATAGAATATTAAGGTGTTATGTACTTTATATATCTGGTCTGACCACATTAACGACAGAGTTCTTTTTTTTTTCAAACATACGAAGACTGGGTGGTCTACAAAGTAACCATCAGATTTGCTTTCGAGATTATTATTAAAGCCATAAACTATTGTTCAGTAAAAAAAAAAATCATATATTTTGGCGTTAAAATTGGAATATTTTTCTATATCTCTATAAAAGCTCTTTTTCCCGAGAAGATAAATAAAGTCTAAAAATTATTACAACCATCCAGCTTTCCAAACCACTCTCCTCATGTCGGCAATCATTTAAAGAATAATTCTATATCACATACATGTATCGATACGTTCAGCAGTAGCAAGACAGATGGAGAAAGAAAAATGAAAGAAAGAAAGAACCTGAAGCGGACCAAATCCGGATTTCCTGATCGTCGTACGCGAACACTGTTCCACAAATGGTTTGGTATTTTTGAGACACAGAATTAAATGTGACTCCTGTAATGTAAAAACAAAATGTACACAAGTGTGTGTTATATCAAAGAAAAAAAAAAGGTAGAGAAAAGTGCTCAGGAATTGCAAATAATATGTATAAATTTACGTAAATAACTCTTTTTTAATGATAAACAGAAAAAAGTTATTTATTTCATTTTTATCTTCATTACAGTAAGAACTATAAAACACTGAAATTAAAAAAAAACACCAAAACAACCGACCTTTGCATTCAAAACAAATTTGCTACCTTCAATATTTAGGATCTAGCTTAATTGCAGTTAACTGTGAAGTTTTCAATGGATGGATTGAATTCATTGAAAGTTATAACTACTTGTTGGTATTCAATCTTACCCCCTGCCTCTGAAACGTAGCCGTTTGACATCTTCAGCTGCACTACTACAAGGTCAGGGTACCTGCTAAGTCCATGTGTCACGCTCTGGTAGCTACTTGCTGTAACAACGAATAAGATGACACTTTAACACAGATAACAACACGTTCAAACGTACGTTATATTGATTTTGTTAATGAATACACGGGACACAAACAGGGTTTCCATAACAAGACTGTATGTTATGATATAAAACATGTATACGATAAATGTCAATAATGCTAAGTGAAAGAAATGCATTAGATTACTTATTGGGGAAATAATCAAGGCCGGTGCATGATTAAAAATGTCATAAAGTCATTGAACATGTGCCTACTGTACTCATATCATTATTAAAAATGATTCAATATATCTTTGATATTTTGTTAAACCTCGCGGTGTAAAAAAGCATTTAATAGGGCTTCATAGTCGTTACATGTTATAAAGTATATCTTCTTTTGAAGGAACTCTTTGTTTAAAGATATAGGAACAAGTTCAAATTTCAATGCTAAAATAGTAAAGGTTTACTCTTCATCAAATAATAGTGTATGACCATAAGAATAGTAAGTAAAGTTTACAGGTACATCTGATGGTTAATCTGTTCACCATCCAACCACCTTAAAGAGGAGACAAACATGTCAGCATCAATGAAAACCAAGATGAGAAATATCTGATTAACCGAATCACTTCCACATTTTTAGTAACCCAAACTATGAACAAAAAATAAAATAAAAGAAATATATGCATGTACATTTTGAAGGGGAGACAAACATATCAGCACAATTAATACCTAGATGAGAAATATCTGATTAACTGAATCACTTACAAATTTTTAAGTAGCATAAACTATGAAAAAAACAATTAAAATATAAAAAATATATGCATGTACATGTTGAAATATTCATCGATCCTGATATCGTAAACTTGGCTGGAGGAAGATCGCACAAACCCCAAACTTTTATTCTGACATCCGCCTGCGCATGCGACGCTTGGAAGGGCCCGGTAAAAGCAGTGCCACCTATGCAATACATGTTGAAATATATTGTTATATATGATACTCAGTCTAGAGTAAACAGGCAAGACAAATAATATAATTACATATACTTTATGAATATCAACAAAAAGAAAGCTTTTTCATTGGTAATTTTTTTTAAAAAACATTTAACTAATATTAAAACTCTTTGCAGTGGAATCATTTTGATCGGTGTGAAGCTTATTTTTCGGGTCTTTTTATGTGTGTATAAAGAATGAGTATTGTTCTTTTGGGACCCATACTCATGACACAACGAACACATACGATAAATTATGATTTAAATTTCTACAAAAACGTAAGTACTTCATAACAATTACATTGTCAAACAAAATCGATCGGAAAAAGTTAGTTCATAAAAGAGTTACAATTTCTAGAAGTCTCACTTAACACAGTGGAAAAGTATTTTATTCGTAAAGCAGTATCGTACCTGTATAAATGACCAATCAAATAAATGTGAAGGTTTATTGCCCTGGCACGTGATTGTATAGAGCCAATCAGATCTCTCGTTATGTAGAATAATCATATTGAGGTATAATAACTATTTTTTATTAAAGTAGTATTTTACCTGTATAAATGACCAATCCTTTGTCTGACTGATTATTTTCGATGGGGACAAATATTTTTACATGGAACTCGTTGTAAATGTAGACCACGCCCCCATATACATTGTCGCTGTCGTCATCACGTTGTGCAGAACCGGAAGCTGGAAAAATGTACTCACTTCCGTTTTCGTGAACTTTGACCTGCACGTCGACTTTTGCCGGGATATGCCCAAGAGGGTGTGTTATTATAACGGGACTGGTCCCCTGGGCTTGAATGGGAATCCATGAACTGATGTACAGGGAATTAACTTCAGTAGCGAGAACAACTATGAAATCAATCATATGTTAGATTAACCATTAAAAGCATTTGATTTATTTTAGTCATGAAGTCATAAACAGAATTGAATATCTGGTTATGATTAAAAAATTATCTGATGATTTTAAAACCACTTGGTCCGAGTTTTTGTTTATTACAATTTCATTTTTTTGGTCATACAGTCACAGAAAGTTATGGGAATTATGAAGTCTCACCAATTTTTAACAGCAGAATCGGGCTTCTTTAAAAAAAAATAATAATGATAATAATAATGATAAAAAACATTTAAAGACTATAAAGATAACTTCTCATGGAAATTTAAAAAAAAAACCAACAACAACACTGTAAATCATTGCATTGTTAAAGAAAGAATTGTATTGTTTTGTCCTGCGGTTGCGATTTTTATTCAGCAAATCGTATTAGATCATATTCCACATCTTAGATATCGATTGTAATAACAAATTTCGGAAAGATATCTGAACAAACGTACACATTTTTCATATTGATTTGCTGAAACAATTTTAAAAGCACATTTACTCTATTTTCGGAAGTCCAAAAATTGTCTAATGATATCATATCCGCCTCGACATCAAGGAGAATCCTTTTAGGGACAAAATCGTCTGTTATGTAAGGTTTTTTGGCATGCAGATTTTGAACATCGTTGTCCAATAGAAATATAACACTTAAATGATCTGGAAATGACTTTCAATTATTGTGTTTTCACTTTACAAACCTATTTTACAACAAAAGTAAAATATTATAAATAAAAATTTGAATAAAAAAATTTATCTTAAGGATATCAAACATAACAACGATAATTTTAGACCAAAGTCAGTAACATGGCCTTGCACCATTGCACCATTACGAAGATCGTTTACAGTTTAAGCCTTCTCCAGAAAAGGTCAGATAAGAAACCGGAGAGGGCTGATGATTAATTATTGCAGCAGGAACACGGCAAGAGGCCGTTGCAAATAAAGGTAGAAAAAAATAATGTCCAGGAATATCGATTTTATAGCTTAAATGCCATTAAGTCGAACAGTGCTTGGGGATAGTGAGCTTCATGTAGCTTATACTTAAACTATTTGGCTAAGGTTAATTAAATCGACGCATGTCTTTATAATGCACTAAGTCTAGGAATGAAATACGTTGAATTTTAATTAAAGACACCCCCCGCCCCACACTTATGCATGTTAAACAATTCAAAGGCATGAACTACTCAAAAGCAAACAGTAATTATAAATGTCAAATTAAAATAAATTGAACATTATTGATTTTTGTAAAACTGATAACAGGAAAGCTGCTCAAAAAAGTAAACCCCTATAATATAGGTTTTATAGATCAAATATGAAGTGTATAACTGCAATATTAACATCTGATATTATAGCAGAATTTATTGCTTATTTGCAAGATATTTTCTCATTAAAGAGACAATCATTGCTTCATGTAAGTAGCTTTATCGAAAACCTTCTACAAGTATCCCTTTTAAAGAGATGATAAGCATTTAATATCATTGGTCACAGCTCTGTTGATGTAAAGCGAAAGCATTATTTTACATGCAATAAACATAATAAATAAGATACATCGCAACGTTTTGTTGATTTCCGAAATAACAAGGCATGAAGAAGATTTATTTTAGTAGGTGAATTTTACTTCCGATTAATATTCTTACGCATAATAATGTAAAATAAACGGTAATTTGAATCATAATATATGTAACTGTAATAATGTTTTACTTTCAACGCACAAGCATTAGAATAACGGTTTTAGTCATCTCCATGTAACCAAATGATTTACATGAGGCTGTCATTGCATAGTAAATAAAGTAGTGCAAGGCGCAATGCGTGCGGAGATCGTAAAATTTGCCTGGTGCCTCAGGATCACAATAAACGCCATATTTGTGAAAGAGCATACATGATAATCGTTTCTTTTATGTTTGTACATTCTCTACTTAAAGGGTTGAACGTTCCTCTTGGCGGAAAAGCATTTTTTAAGTTACATCTAAGATTAGGTTTAATATGTCCGTACAACATGTATCCACACATATATATATATATATATATATATATATATATATATATATATATATATATATATATATATATATATATATGATACATGGTTATGATAATGATCACGAAGCCATGCTCTTTTATATTTTTCAAAAATTATATTTTTCATTTTTATTTAAAGCCAATGTTCTGTCATAGTATTTGCTTCCTTTTTATATTTTTTTTATTTCTTTTATTTATTTATTTATTTTTGTTTTTCTGTATTGTTCTTTTGTCTTTATAAGTCAAGTACATTTGCTCATGATTTTCATATAACATTTATATTTTTACCTATTGTTAACGTGTTTTTTTTAAATGCTTATAGAGGTCATTTATATTAACGATTGGCACTCCCCGTAAATCAGGTACATCGCTAAATGCCATGCATATGAGTATAAGAAGGCGTGCATCCAAAACCAGGCTGATTCAAATCAAAGCTAACTTCTTTAAAAAAAAAAAAAACGTTAATTGTTGTACACCCCAAGCATGATACATTTACAGTGTTTTTTAGACATATCAACTACTATTTTTTGCGGATCAGGGGTGGTTTTTTGTTGGTCTTGAACTAACCAAAAATGGCATATAGCATGTGTGCTACAGATAAAATAATCATTTATCATAAGAATGTTTATTAACTTACGTCAGAAAAATAACTAAAAAATATTTTAAAAAATTATGCCAAACATCAAAATCTCCTTTAAATCATCTAAAGTTTTTTTTTTTTTTTCAAACAAATATCCGACCTTTATTACAGAATACAGCAATATGGTGAAACAAATGTAAATCATTGATTGAAAAAAAAACTTACCAAATGTAAAAACTCTATAACATTTAGGAGACATTCCAGTTTAATATGTAGTGGCAAAACAGTAAATGTGATTTTGAAATCAGTATGAATTTAAAAAGCTTTCAAAAAGAAGAATATCTGAGTATTTTCATTGGATAATTGATTGTAATACTAAATAGCCTAGCATATATTAATTAAAATCTATTGGGTTTTCCACAGCAGTCAATTTGGGATCAAGGAAAAGGAAACAAAAGTTTAAAGTCTTTTTTCATTTATTGTAATAGGTTTGTAAGCATCAGTCATGACAAGTTCACTCAAACTTTGCAAGGCGTGCAAAAAAATTGCTTAAATTTATACGTAGGTGTTAAAACCGTTCTGTTTCAAACATAATTGCATTGCTAAATTATTGAGGTGTAACCAGTAATGCAAATTACATTATATGACTTATTTATGTATCCTGCGTTTTTATTTTTTTTTAACTTTAGTTTATGTTAATTTTGCCACTAGTAATATTTTTTTATAATCATTTTTCTTGTAAATTATACAAGGGCGTCAAAGACGTTTTAAGAAGAACAAATTATACCACTGATTGTCAACATTCTGACCCATCAGATGAAAACTGTGATAAATAAATAAAAGGGCTCCGACATACTCAAAAAACTACATTTTTCAATACAACTGATTGTCATTAACATACGGTATGGGTTTGTTGAATTATTTTTCATAGTCATAAGAAGATATTCCCGATTTTTTCTTCGGTGGTAAATTCCTACCTCATCCCAGTCATGGAGGTCGCCATTTTCAAAATGGCACCGGCTTTTACCTGACCCCAAAACGAAGTGAAAACGGAGTGGCGGGGGCGGGTACCAGACTATTCACTTCTCTGAAACCAAAGTGAAAGTAAGCAGCTCAAATCAAAAACTTGATATTTTTTGGATTTAGATCGAGTACAGGTAAAGAAATGTAGTTTTTGCAGTAATGTAGGGATAGTAGATTGTGGTCTTATCATTAACATAACTATATATTTCTAAATAATACATTCCTACACACAATAACTCATGTCGCGAGGGGATGCTCCGCTTAGCGGTGCCCTTGTTTTTTGGTTTTGTTTTTAAACATCAAATGAATTTAAAACATTTAAATATTCCAGCACGGACAACCCATGAACCCTTGTAGCTACCATTGTTTTACCATAATGAAAATAAAATGATTGTTATTTTCTCGTGTAAAATAGATTGCCATTGAAAGAAAAGAATTTAGCAAATAACAAGTTTTGAAACTGAACTTTGCGGGACTTATTAAGTGTAATTAAACTAGTTTAAAATAAACAAAAGCAACAGGAAACATTCAAAGAAGTGAACTGTTTGTATGAAGATAGATAATTACTTTTTTTGTCATGTGAGTGAATTAATATCTGCTAGATTAGTTGCCGAATGTTCAACTTATGAAGATGTTAAATAACAAAAAAAAAAATGAAAATCTTCCTCTAGAGGGAAGAAGGTGTCTGCATCCTCTGGAAAATTCAAATTATATTATCCACAGATATGACCCCCTTCTGGCTGGCAAAATCATCAACACCTTCCCTTATTTTTTTCGTATTTTTGTAAATACTAACCTTTTTCGACTATACGTTTAGTGGCAGTTAGTATTAAATGGTGTTTAAGATTAGTTAACAATATATTTGTCCTAAGGTGAAGTTAAATGTACATGCACCCGCAGTTGTTAAATTGTCTTACTCAGACTGATATCGACATGTAGTAAAAAAAATATTTGTCTTCAAATGCGGATTAACTTGTAACAGAATGATATAATATACAGCTATTAATGGAAGTATGTGCTGCTCGATCAGGAAAAGTGTGCATGATATACTTTTTGCAGTAGTGAGTTATTTTTTTCTGTCCTATTTATTAATTTCTGTTTCTGTCTCTGCATAATTTGATGCACTAGTGGCATGTTCTTAAAATTAATGTTTACCATGTAAACAGTTAAAGGTAGATGAAGTACACAAACGCAAATGAACCTGAGATTGTCTTTTAAGTTTGTTTTTCTGTTGCACATACATAACTACAATTTTAGTAAATTATATATGTACAAACAATTTAACATTTAATTTGACATCTGGTGGATATAATTTAAACTTTAAAGAGTAAACCGACGGTAGTATTCACACAAGTAGCTGAATGGCACATCTTGACTTCTATCCCAGCACACAAATGTGCTGAAGCCACGTGCTCGAACGCGTGTTTCAGTTGGATAGTCACCCAGATCAAGAGTGCAAAACGTGTCAATGTCAGTGGGGAATGGTGATCCGTCGTGGAAAATCAAATTTCCTTCAAAATTCTCTCCTTGTATCCAAACATCTATTGTTACACCATCAGCAATGGGGACTGCGAAACAAACAAACAAAAATAACATACATTTAAACTCATATCAAAAAACTACATATTTTTAAACTTTGAAGGTTCAAAGGTTATTCAAAAAGTAGGGGTACGTGTATTGATTTTTTAAAAATTTTACAGCAATATAAATTTAGGCACATTTGCAATATTTTCTAAAGAAAGAAAGAAAGAAGCACACACAAAACTATACATGTAGAAAATTTTAATGTGTATTTAATCTGAAGCCTACCTAAGTAGTCTTTCATTATTTCGTATTTTATTTTACTGTCGAGTTTAATTAGATCCCCTCCTTCCGCCTGACAATGCTGTGCTGCTTCTGGATAAGATGCCGGTGCGGAAACGTATTTCAGACAAATCTGCGTATCTGTATAGTTATAAGTAGCATATCCTGTTGCGCACGCAGCTAAAACGACAAGTAAGAATCAGTTAGATAATTCATCTGATTAGGTCGTCATTAGAACACAAAACCATGATAATGTATAAAGTGTTTTTTAAAAACCTGACATTTCAGTTGTTCGTATAGAAATAAGCATTGTTCACATAAACCTTATATTCGATATTTTGTTTCAAGAAAAATGCTCAAAACATTATTAAAGACACGACATTTTTTTTTATATTTGCTTCAAAGTCACAGAATACGTCAGTTGTTTTATTATGATGCCATTAGTTACTGTAATTTAGTTTTTATTACGGTGAATATAAGTTAAATAGAGTTTTAAAAGGTATCTTGCTTAAATAGCAGCATAAACTTTTGTAATATCCTAATAAGTAACTTATTGGCAGCGCAACATAAAACAAAGACTATTTCATTTTACACATCTTACACTGAAAGATGATTCAAATATATGGCTACATGGACAAAAATTGTGAGCTGGGTGTTTTTCTTAAATCTTACATGAAATTATTTAGCTTTCATTCTAACGAACAAAACATTTTCAGAAAAATTGAATGAAAAGAAAAGTTGAATTGATCTGCTTTGCACTGCCTTAATAACAGGATACATTTATGAAGTTTAGATCATAGTGGTGTCTTATTTAAAACTAACGCGGTTTATGGAGTGCGCATAGTTTTTTGATTTTATAAATAGCTTTCCGCGAGGGTATTGAACACTGAATTTTATTCTCGACGACGAGATAAACTGAAAAGCGGCGACCAATTTTTGAAATAAAGATATAGATTTTCTGGACAATGATATACCAGAGGCATTTAATGACTGGTTCGCGGCGACAATTATTCGTGACGACGTTTTAAAGTAAATACACATGTACCATGTACATGGTTTTTTTTTTATTATAGCATTCTGAATTGATTCTTAATTATGTTTATCAATGTACAGCATAGACAGTATATAACAGCATATCAGTTTATAAGTGCTTGTTAGTTGTAACTATCTTGCATATATCACAAAGGCTCTTCTGGTTGTCATACATCTTCAGAAAACATTAAATTGATGACAGTGTTTATCCTTTTCATAGAAACAATACATGTAAGATATGGGAAAATCAAACGATTTGACTTTATGACATAGCTCTCTAGACAAATTTCTCTACACGTGTTTTACGGTGTGAATTTTTCGCAGTATCCAATTTGATTATCAAAAAAGGTTTTACTCTAAATATTTTATTAGCATATTTATGATAAAAGTGCTTAAAACAACCATGTGTGTAGTGCAATTATCTAGCTTTACTTTATTCTGGAAAAAAAAACAACTTATATTTCATAAAAAAATAAATACTTACATGGAACGTATGACCTCCAGTTTGGACCAATTATGTCACTTCCTGTGATCTCATTGCAACACATGCACGTTTTTGTGTATTCATCGTGGCTGATCATGACTAGCATATCCATGGTGGTAGCGCATGTTCCTACACATTTGCTCTTACTTCTTATATTAGCAATTCTGTGACACGACGTTTTTGGATACTAATCGTTTTAATGACGTACTGACTCTTAAAGACGGTTGATTCGCTGCGCATAGCGTTTGAAACGAAGAATATGAATAAATAAATCGTGGTTACATGTAACATATTCCTGTCTATATTATAACGTATAAAAAGATATACAAGACCATATGAGGAGTGATGCAAACGCAAATAAAGCTTCATACCTCTAAGCAGTCTTTTATAGTTCTATGAAAAATCGTTGAAAGCATCAAAGTTGTTTAGGAAAAAAAATTCGCAAACATTTTATCCAATAACACTGAAAATTGAATATTTTAAGACACTATGGTGTTTGAATACTTTCATTATGTTGACTTTTTCTCTGACGAAGCATTCTATCATGTTCGTGGGAAGTTAACTAGAATGGACGATAAGATGGATCTGAAAACAACCTTAAAATCTTCTTAAGAATTCTATAAAAACAAAATAAACATTGAAAGGAGACCAATTTCCTCTTGTATTGCCTAAAACGACATAAGTGCGAATTAGTTACTTTTTATACCCATTTTTAACAATTTAGCACAAAGTTAAAAATAATTCTTGTGTAACTCCAATAAGACTGTTTTATTCGAACACTGGACCCGTGATAGACAACTTTGAACAAAATTGCCGATAATAATGGTGAACAAAATTTTACTGATGTCTCTATTACATCAATATTTTTTAAGGTAAAATACCCACCACCATAGCTTTATAAATATTTAGTAGAAATAACGTGTGATTACACGTTAATGCCGACTGATACACTTTTTTTCATTTAAATGGTCTTATAAAACATGCTGAGCTATTCCGCAATCTTCATTCATATAACTTGAATTATGTTTTGTTTTGTTTTTTCATTTCCTAAAAATCAAAATTAACTGACTCCTGACTAAAAATAAATCCTCTCCGTGACCAAAGTAACAGCAAGTCGAGTACACTATATTGTGGCATATATCCTTTTTTCTAAATGATAGACAAATGACCTTTTTTTAGAATAAAAGTACTAACAGTACTGATAGGCAGTACATGGTTCCAAGTTGTCAATGTTTTGGTTTAGTTTTGTTTTGGTTTTAATCAGTGAAAAAAAACCCTAAAATATAAACCTTTAAAAACAATATCGTCCCAATTAAGGGGGCATGGTAAAGATTTTTTTTTGGGGGGGGGGGGGATTTGAGATGCAGGCGAGTTACAGAGCTTAAAATTCTTTGCTTTGTAGACATGCTTAAAATGAATTGAAAAACAGACAAATCAGCTTGAAAAGTACTTTTACAGGTATATCAAACCTATGCCAACCAAAACAGGACACGAACTCTGTTTACATCTCAAAGACAAAGCTCTATTTCTTGCTTAAAACTTAACAATTGACTTTCATATTTCATTTGAGCATAAGAAGAAATACAATTTAAAAGCATTGTAAATCATAATATTGAAAAAAACAAGTTCATACTCCAAGCTGCCCATCACTTGACCTTACTGTGCATTATGAATGGCATGGTATGCATTAAGTAAAGGTCCTTAACTCTCTCCAGATAGGTATAGTAATTTACGTATTGGACATCAATTCTCTCAAGAGGGCAATACAATTACAAAAGATAATTTGAGCTATTAGTTGAATTTATCAGTTTCTTCTGTAAAGTGTTATCCATTGTTTTAATAACTCTAAGGCTGTATAAATGTGCCATATTGTTGACGAACATCTAGTTTGGAGTAACTGACATTTTAAATCCTAAAATGAAATATATAGAGTGTAAATGAAATATAATTTTTGAATTGAAATATGTAGGCACATTTGTATACTCATTAAACTACTGATCACATATTGTACTTGTGTGCTGTTTTACACATTGCTTAACTTTAGAACATCCATTCAAATAACTTTTGTCATGATGATTCTGATGTTTATTTTTGGTTCTAACCATAGGCGCTCCCCAGCTAATTCTGTAAATAACGAACGATATCTATTCATATATGACTACCCTCTATATTATAGTATCATTTTTGCAAGTCAATTTTTTTTTAGAAAAGTGTACATGTTTTGTGTAAATGAAAAGCAGAAAGCAGATGCTACATGTGTATTCGGAATATACAAGGGGCAGGAATTGCAGGCAGTAAGATGGTAAAATAAAATACAGGTCTTCTTCACACTTCAGTGCATACAGTTAACCTCAAAAGCAATTCCCGTAAATCCAAAGTAAACCCAGAGTAAACCGAAAGTAAACCCAGAGTGGACCCAAATTTTCCAAAAAAAAAACAACAAAAAAAAACACCCAGAGTAAACCCAGAAAGTAAACCCAGGGTTTAGTTGGTGTTTACTCTGGTGTTAGGTTGGGTCTGATCGGTACTGTACATCCACTAAATATGTAAAATAATGTGAAAAAACACATGAAAACCTAACGTTTGCAATTAAATTGCTACAGAAATTTTTTAAGAGAAAATAAGAAAATGAAAAAAAAAAAATAGTCCGAATTTTCTCTGTTTCAATATTAATCCAACTTTGCCGTGGCATATCCTCAAAAAAAAAAAAAACACACAAAAAAAAAACCCACTGACTAATAAAACTTTAAACCATTGGCTGCCTAAAACTGTTTCTATCGCCTGTATTCTGTTAGCATTAACAATATATAATGTCCGTGATCAAATTTTCGAGACATTCTATCTGGAATTGATTTTATTTATTTTTTAGATTTTTCCCATCATGTGCCAGCCAGTAATCTAAATTTATACACAAGATAAAACAACTATAAAATATGTAAAATGATGTGAAAAAACACATAGAAACTTAACTCTGGCAATTAAATTACTACAAAAAGTTTTTAAGAGAATAAACAAATGGAAAAAAAATAGTCCGAATTTCCTCTGTTTCAATTTTAATCCAACTTTGTCGCGGCATATCCTTAAATAGACAAAACATGGATAAAATATCAATATTTGTTAATAACATTGTTTATTTGTGTTTTTAGAACAACTTTTGACTTCAGGTATTTAACTTTGTAAAACTATTTTTTGAAATCACAAACCCCGAGTAAACGTAATTCTTAACAACGAAATCAACGAACAATGAAGGAACCACAGTATCGTATTTAAAAAAAGAAACTACAAATGTTTGAGCTTCTAAATGTTTTCACTAATAAAGCAGGCAATTATGCTTTCACTAATAAAGCAGGCAATTATCACTTGTTGTACGAATTGGAAAACGAACACAATCGCCACGTAACATGGCTGCCTATATTCCTAATACTTATTGATCGCACGGTTTTCTTAACGTACTATTTTTTATTGAAATTAACTACATTTAACAATGTCAAGTGCTTAATAAAATGTACAATACTGAACAAAATTAATTTACTGCTTTACTCAAGTGTGTTTAGAGAAAATTTAGACGACATAGACTTCATGTTGAACATTCAGTCCAACTGTTAAATTGGATTCATTTCCATGTATAATCGCTTCATATGGACATTTAGAACTAAAAGATGTTCCAGCTAATACAAATTCTCACTAGTTATTTATTTTCCTTGTATTAATTTGCCCCCTGTGTATAGAGATTAGCATCGTTCATCGTATACAACAATTTTTTTTAATATCAAACCAACGAATATCTTTTGGAAACTAAAAAAGGATAACGCGCAATGCCAATCAGTGTATAAAAATACTTTATTGTGAATGCAGACAGCAGCTAAGAAAATTCAATAACAAAGGAGTGTTTCAAATTGGTAATATTTTTGTTCTAAAAAAAAACCAAAGACATTTTTTAGGGAAGCTACTCTAGTAGAAATAGCAACTATAATTGAGGAAACAAAAAAAACATGAAGAGCAGAGACCCTTAGGCAAAACAGCAGAAGGTTAGCAGAAATACGCAACCCTTAGGTCATGGTAACATAGTGCAATTCGTGTGTCATTGGTTTAAAAACAAAGTATTCTGAACTTAAATACTGAAACAATATTGAGATTGGATTCAAATTTTGCATAACACAAAGAGTGCCGTGTTAATAAATTGAAACTAGAAAACTGACCAGTCAGGAAGGGCCCCGCTATGACAATTAATATAGAGAAGTGAGAAAAACTTTGAATTCCATCCTCTTTATATTAACAATGATAAGAAATAAATGCCCAGCATAAGATGTAAAGAACTGCAATATATAGGATCTCGTGATTTGTAGTTGGATATGATTTTCATCCAACAATTAAAGTGTTTTTTTCTTGAGCCTTAGTGAGGGGATAAAACACACAAGTTGGATAAAAATCATATTATACTACAAATCATATGAGATTCTATTTATCCCATGTTTTATACACCACAATAAATGTTTACACTGTTTATTAAACTCAACATTATTTTACTTCATTATATATGCCTTCGCAAATCCCGTTGTAAAGTCACAACTGTGGGATATCCAAAAAATATCCAATGAGTCATATCCATGGGATAAAGGAGGTTAACATGGGATGAAATAAAATTTGTTAGAAAAACAAAGAATTGATAACAATGCAATGATACCTAGACTTTGCCTCAACTTCAAACAAACCACATGCATACACATGTGTACGGTAATAAATATAACAGATAAAGACAGACCTTAGATTTTCTGAAACAGGCAAGATAATTAATCTCAGGGGATTAATTATCCTGCTCTCATCCATTTATTGAATTTAATCAGGGCTTACAGAAGGAACATTTTCAGGTACTATTCTTAAGTTTCCTTTAATATAAACATAGCAACCAAAAACAACAACACCAAAACATCCATTAAAAAGAAAAAAAAAAAGAATCAAAAAACTGATATCTAATGAACAATTTTTTTTTTAAATTTATTGTAATTCATATATTTTTTTTATTTTACAGAATATAAGTATTTGGACTAGAATGAAATATATTCTTTATCAAATACCATCCTTTAAACTGAGGGGTAAAAATATTAGGGTGCAGCTCATGGAATGAGAGTTTAATTTGCTTCAAAACAAACATCAGTGCAGACAAAGGTGTTCATTAATCTCGATATGACAGATAGAGATAAGCCTCTAAATTTTCTGCAGCAGGCAAGATAATTAATCCCAGGGGATTAATTGTTCTGCTCTCTCATCCTTTTCTTCTAAATTTACAATTAAGATTTTTTTTTCAGAAATGACAAAATGGGGTTATTATCTGATTACCTGTTCAAATTAACAGCATTAAGGCAGAAAAAAATAAAATAAATAATTAAAAAATAAAATAATGTGGGAGGTTAATTAATCCCAAAGGACAAATATTGCACAGCCTTCAATGTATACAATGGTAACATTCTCAGCAGTTATCTATCTTTGCCCAAATTTGAACTTGATTGGGCAACCATAAAAAAAAGTTATTAGAAAAAAAAACGAAATTTGTGGACGGAAGAGTGACAGACGGACGGACAGAAGGACGGACGGACAGAGTGATTACTATAGGGCACCCGCAAATCCTTGCGGGGCCCTAATGATATACAAGAACTTTGAAAGAAAATTAAGCTAGGATCTTAAAACATCAGTCGTAATAAAGAACTACATTCATGCCTCTTTAAAAGCCGTCGATAAACTGATCGCACATCAAATATTCTATTCTATCGAACACAAAAGAAGATTTAATTTGTCTATTAAAAATGATAAAAACCTTCGGTAGAGCATATTTTCTATTGGTACGGAGTATAATATAAAGTTTTAACCTAATGTCTACCGTCTAGTGATGACGTCACAAACGTGTGGCGTTTATTCCGACCTCACACTTCATAAATTATGTTATCTTTCTAAACAATTCTTAAAATGCATTATCTTCTTAAAGTCTGAATTGACGTACATAGATATTTCAAAGTACACTTTTTTATTGTTTTACACGGATTGTTTACGATTAACTCGCATCTGAGATTTTACTTTTGGATCAGCTCTCGTACAATTAATGTGTATAATAAACAATTCAAAATCAAGTGTACTAGGCTAAACAAACAACAAGTTTTTTTTTTCATTTTCCTAAAAATAGGCATTCAGAAAAAAAGTAGTAAGAAATTCGGAACATTTATTTAATGCAGTATGTTGAAAAAATTCCATTTGTTTGTTGTTGATTATTGACTATAGCTGGTATTCACAGGAAAAATAATATCTATCGCCGTTACGGGCATCGTAGCACCTAAAATCTGAAGTACCCTTGGGCCGGTAGTGTACTTCTGTCGTTCCATTTGACATTTGGATGGAACAAATATCAGGTATTGGAGTACCGTCATCAAACTGCCACTGGCCTCCGACCTTTTCCCCTTGAACCCACATTTGAATGATTGAATTATTGGCGATTGGCACAAAATACACAACTAAAAAAATATTAATTTTAGGCAATAAGACCCTTAGGCAAAACAACAGAAGGTTGGCAAAAATACGCAGCCCTTAGGTCATGGTAACATAGTAACGAATATCCTTTGGAAACTAAAAAAGGATTATGCGCAATGCCAATCAGTGTATACAAAATACTTTATTGTGAATGCAGACAGCAGCTAAGAAAATTCAATAACAAAAGAGTGTTTCAAATATGTTATATTTTTGTTTTTAAAAAAATCCAAAGACATTTTTAAGGGAAGCTGCTCTAGCAGAGAGCAGAGACCCTTAAACAAAACAACAGAAGGTTAGCAGAAATACGCAACTCTTAGGTCATGGTAACATAGTACAATTCGTGTGTCATTGGTTTAAAAACCACATGGTGGACATTAAGTTTTGTGTGGAGTAGATAATGATTAGGCATTGCTAGCACTGGTAAACATATATGTCACATGTACACATTAAAATATTTACAAACATTCATAGTAAGCGCGATGGCCTCGCGCATGCGTACCAATAATAGCCTGGATTAATCGGAAAACCTTGGCGAGTACGGTGGCTGCATTAAATTCTCTGTAATCGATCGAGACTTAATGAATGCAATCAAAAAAGGCGAAGACGAAAGCCAGAGTGCGAAGTTGGGAAGGAGCGCTCGCACTTTAGGCATCACATCTCCGCGCTTCGTCGTCGCATCTTCGCACTTTTGCTCCTTTGCCTTCGCACTATCGCCTTTGCAACTTAAGGTCGAAGTGGTCCTAATGAAAAAATTATCTTTAAACAGTTGGATGACGTGACGGTCAAATACCCTCGCGAGATACAGCGAAGTAAGAAACACTAACTGTTTACACGTCCTCTCTCCCTAGAACTATAAAATTGTCTACGATAAGCGGCAAATAATTGTTCATTTTACACTTCCATTTGGTTATTTACTTTGTTGTTTTTAAATAAAATATTGAACAATTTTTTTTGTTGGTTTTTATTTTCATTCAGGACCAGAGTCCAATTTTTTTCTTTTAATAAAAAAAGATTTTTTAAACAGTAACAAAGAAATTTATTTGTTAACAATGAACAATCAACATAATTACAATAAATAGTAATAGTCTTTTAAAACAGTCTTTTAAATTTGTTTTAGTTTGTCTAACACTTGACAAATCTGCAGGAGTTTCAGGAGCTCACTGTCCCTTTCCACAATTCTCTTCATTTTTCGATAGGACGCCAATTGAAGTTTCAATTTCAGCATTTTGGTGTAGTTTCTCTTCTCTTCATGTTTCTCCCTTTTCTTCTCGTTTTCTTTTCCTTTCTAGTCTGGAGTACATGTTATATTCTTCCATGATTATAGACAGCTTGTCCACCTCTATTTCTTGATCTTCATCCTCAAACTCCTCTTTTCCTCCGGTCGCTCCTTTCTCTTCCATTTTTCTCTCTTCTTCTTCTTCCTCCTCTTCTTCCTCTTTATCTGTCACTATCTCTTCTTCCTCGACTTTTTTTCTTCTTTTATTTTCTGGTAGCTCACTTACCACATTGGGGGGTGTTCGTTGGTGCCACTCCATCCAAAAGGTTCATCCGGAATATCCATCTTTCTTACTTTTCTTTGTTTGCTCTGGCAATTGCCCGTTTGCATCAACGGGCAATCTTATATGCTATTCAAACCAGTGTTAGTTTTTTCTTCACGTGCTTTTTTCACGCTAATTTTCCTTTCAAAAACGTCATTTAATGACATCATTTTGCATAAAATTGACATAATCTTGTATAGATTCGTAGGCAGGTTGCCATTCTTGGTAACTCCATATGATTTTTTCGGGAAGAGGGGAAATCCAATGTCTAATTTCTACTAACTTTTTAACGAAATGTGTTTTTCCAGATTTTTAAGGACCCGCAACCACCATTGTAAATTCGCGTTTCAATAGCAAATAAAACTCCAAATTACCCGCCCCTTTTTATAGGTGGCGCTCACACCGATTAGGTTCAACGCTATTCTCGCCTCCGCGACTGAAGATCGCTTTCACTTTAACCTTCAATCGTAATTCGCTTCGCAGATTCCTTTAAACATAATACATAATGGCTGATTACGGATCGTGGTGCCTGAAAGATATAAGAGACGAATTGCGTCGACGGAATGCGCGAGTCTCCGGTCGGAAAAGAGAGCTTGTCGAAAGGTCTGACTCTCCTCGATATTTAACCATAATTTCCTCTGTTAAACATTATTGACATGTAGAGTGGTGAATAAATGAAATCTAAATGTTTTAAGGTTGTTTTAACTGGTGTATGAGAAATATTTATTTACGCAAATGACTATTACAGTGGTAGCTAAATAGCTATAGGGTTACAGGTAAGTCATCGAACATTATTTTGAAGTAAAAAAATATACTGAACACAAACTTGAATATAATGTACACAAGGAAAAATGTCCCTCATTTTAGCACATAATTGAATGAAAAGAATTAGAAATATAACAATAAATCCGAATTAAGTAAAAGATTAAACTTAATAAGGTCTATATTTTCAGACTTGAAGCTTATGACAGAAACAGTAATTTTGGTAGCAGTGAGAATGTTGAGAGAGAATATGAAATGAAAGTGCCTGGCTATGACCAGTACAAAGATATTAACAAAGACACACAAATTACACCTGTGAAAAAAGAAGCTATTGCTGCATATTTAGGGAAAATGGGGAAAAGTGTGGATGATCATGTAAAGTATATATATGAGAGCAAATTTTTGAAATATGTGCGATTGGCGTGTGATGTTGGTTTGTTTTTTGTGAGAGCTGAATGTCATGCAGTGATGAAGAAGAGCATTTCATACGAAGTGGATGTCTGTGTGGATGTAGATGGATGTATTGTGCAATGCCAGTGTGAATGTGCTGCAGGGATGGGTCCATCTGCTGTGTGTAAGCATGTATCTACTGTGTTGTTTGGTTTACAAATGTTTAGCGAGTGTGGAGACATAGTAACAGAAGAAACATGCACTCAAAATCTCCAAACATTTCATCATACAAAACGTTATAAAGGTAGCCCCATCAAGGCCAAGGACTTGCCATTGGCAAATCAAGACCTTAACGTCATTTTTGAACCTCGACCAAGAGCCTTCCAAAACGCAGATGGACATCAAGACATATTCAGAAATGTGTGGTTAAATCACCCAAATCTTGATTATTTCCCTGTGTCTTAACTATTTTCATATGCCAACAAAGTAGCTTTAAACAATGACCATGACTATCTACAAGGTTCTCTTTCCGACAACTGGCTTCGGAATATGAATATTACTGCCATAACTGACAATGAAATAATGCGGACTAAAAGACAGACATGTGGACAAAGTAACAATAGATTATGGCATAATGAACGTCAAAAGAGAATTCATTCCTCTAACTTTGGAAAAAATTGTAAAGCAAGTGAGAAAACTGATCTAAACAAAGTTGCAAAAAATTTGACAAAACATAGCCCCCAATTATTTTCCCCTGCTATTTTACATGGCAAATGCTATGAATCAGTTGCTTTACAGGAATTTCAAGAAAAATCTGGTATTCAAACCAAAAAGTGTGGTATTTTTGTGTCTAAATCACATCCTTACTTGGCTGCATCTCCTGATGCAGTCATTGATGACAGCAGATTAGTTGAAATCAAATGTCCCTATTCAGCAAAAAACAAAGAAATATCAGAGGAAACTGTACCTTATCTTAATTATGTAAATGACACCTTAGAGCTTGACAATTCTCATGATTATTACTATCAAGTGCAAGGACAGCTCTTCTGTTCTGGAATGAAGGAATGTACATTTATTGTTTATACCTTAAAAGACATAAAAACAGTTACAATACTTAGAGATGAACATTTTATTGAAAATATGCTCAAGAAATTGAAAGAATTCTTTGAGACTCATTTCAAGAAAGCTGTTTTGAATAGGGGTTTTTTTCCAACAAATGGATTAAATGCTGAGATGTGCCTTATTGAGTTCTTGTGGAATTCTTGGTATACATTAGACTTCCCTGTATATTAGTTGAACATTACACTCTGACTGTACACTAGATTGAAATATGAAGCACTTACAAACTGGATACATTTTCAGTGCACAATTGTTTACAAAAAGTGTTTTTTTAATAATAAAAAAATTGCAATCTATAAATATGTGATACTTTTTGTATTCAGCAAAAAACTGAAAGTTTTCAACTTGAATAGGAGTATATTTATGCATGTTTAGGGACAATGCACTTTCGAAAATTGCACATAATAAAACACACATAAGAAATTTCACTTGCTAATTTTGTTTCCGTAGAGTTGAGGGGTCCTTTTAATATCTTATATGTTTTCGCAAGCCCTATCAACCTCTCAATGTGCACTCGTTTGCTTGAAATTTTTCTGTCTCTCAAAACAGTTTTATTAGACATACGGTTTTTTAAAGAATGTGGGAATGTTCACCTCAACATCCTTTGGGGCAAACAAATCCTGGACATTGAATCCTTTGTCCAACATAATCGAGTCTCTTGGTTCACAAATGTTTGTTAAAGGGCTACGTTCAACAATTTGCCTGTCACTGGTAGACCCTCCATAAGCTGGGGGAGATGTATGATATAAGTCCTCCAGGTGTAGCACCAACAAGCACTTTAACAGTATTTCTGTTTTTGTAAGTTGAGAAGGTAGATTGTTGAGCAACAGGGGGTTTTGGTTTTTTGACTGGGATTCCAGTGCCATCAATAATTACTCTTGTAGAGGGAAATTTTTGAAAAAAGTCACAGGGTGAAAACAAATTAACTGTGTCTCTATCAGGCCAGAAATTAATTTCTCTAAATTGTCTTGCCATAAAATTTACTCATGTAATCCAAATGTTGTCTACTGTAGTTTTTGATATTCCAAATGAGCGACTCAATTCATAGTTTGTTTGGTTCTGTCTTAGTTTTATTAAAGTTAAAAACAGTTGATTTTCAACTGACAAATTTTGAACTTGATTGTAAAGATATCTTAGATGATAAGCAGCTGGACCTAAACTATGAAGAACAAAAAGGAAATCTGTGTGTGTTGCAAGACCAGTGTAAAATAGCATTCCTTCATGGTCATCAATAAAGTTTTCTATGGATAAAAAAGGTCTAGGGATGGTTTGAGATGATGTCTCTGTGAAGCACACTTCTTTCTTGTCTTCCAACTCAGTAAAATTTGATGCATCTTGGTCCTGATTTAAGTTGCTGTCTGTTGACTCAACAGTACACCAGTTTCCCACATCAGAGATATCAGCATCATCCATCAATACTTCTAATGGTTCTTCAGCCTCATTCTTAATCTCTTGAACTTTAAGATTGCTTGCATCTCTTCGCTCACTTCGCTCATCTTTTTTCTGTTTGATGCAGCTATTCCAAGGAAAAACCGAAGGAATCGCATCAGCCTTTCTTTGTTTTTTCAAAGGATCAGTTCCTAAAAAAAATATTAAAACAATTTCACTTTATTTATTCAAATCGTTGGTCTTATAATGAAATTCTTTTATGAAAAAAAGCTCAGATTACATCTTCTCTCAAAAGCAGACAGGCTAAACCTGAAGCTATGACTATATTAAGCTTCAATTCTAATTTGTGAAAAATTTCTTCCATTTCATTTCTTTCTCAAATTTTGATAACAACATTCAACATTATAAATATTATAATAAATTTTATCTGATTCATAAGTTTGATAACAACATTTAACATAATAGAAAATAATAAATCTTATCCTGCATGTTGTGACATTCCTCCTCCAAGAAATTGATTCTCCTCATCATTCTTCATCACATTCTGTCAGCTCAAGTTAAATATGGGTCTATGCTTTGTGATTTATGACAAAACAAAATAGCCATGGAAGAGCAAACTTTGTAACATAATCACAAGTTTGTCAATTTCATTGCATATTTTGAATCTGCCAATTTATTCAAACATGGCCAATCAATTCATGAAAATAAAGTAAAAAATTATTCAACAACGAACAAAAGTATACAACATATAAATAATTAAGACACAGATGTTTTCACTTTCTCGTTTTTCCATTTTCGGGACATCAATACATTACAATGCAAAGCAGTCCGACCCCCCCCCTTCCCAGTGAAAACAGTCTCATTCATTTTAAAAATTTAATACCAAAACACAAATTAAATTCACTGAAAATTGTTATAACGCCAATGAAACAACATATCAGAGAGAAAACGTACCGTGCGAAGTTACAGATATGAAGTCATCTTCCCGAAAATGTTTGTGACAGACAACGCTGTGTGGCTGAGGACACCATTGTTTGAAGCGAAATTCCTCGGTGTTTCTTTTGATGGCTAACACCCAGATTTTCTTCAGTTTTTTGTCTTTAGGGAAACTCAATCCACCGCGGGTTGAGCACCCAGGGACACAGCAACATGTAGGCATTACGAAAATGATAACAATGTAAACACCAAAACAGTGACGAGGTACTACCGGAAGTATAGATTGTGAACCGAAACGTTCGTAGCGCCACCTATATTTTAACAAAGGGGAAAAACCGACAAATATCGATCATTCAAAAGGGGCTATCGACTCAAAAGAATACATCTTCACTTATGAAATAAAAAAACTTAACCTTTTCTATTTTAGTGTGTGTGTAAGTTACCATTGGTGTTTTTTTTCTATATGCACGTAATAAAGACATCTTTTCTAAAGATGTTGGGGTGGGTCTGAAAAGGGCCGTTGGGTTAGCCCTAAAAAGGGATGTGGCGCTTGCCCTGAAAAAGACTGTTTGCTAGCAGTCGCCACTACTGCTCTCCAAAGGATCGGTAGAGAGGACAGGGGTTGATATTCTTGTATATACCTGGGATGCATTTGCAGCACACCCGCTGCTGACCGCAGTCCCTGCACTTGATTTGAAAAAAATTAAAAATCATGATTTTTTTTTAAGTTCATTTTATAATCAAATCATAAGAAAAACAATTTCATGTTTATTTTACCTACCTGCCCGTTCTCCCAGTAGCAGATCACACACTCCCCCGGGTCTCATGGGTGGCCTTGACTCCCCAGCTTGCCACAATAGTAAAATGTTCCCTCTCATTGTCCGGTTTTCGGGTGTGGAGGTACAGGGGTTGAGTGGGATCTCTTAAAATGATGCGAAGTTGCGTTCTCGCATCCCGGGTCTGTGGTGGCGATGGTACAGGCTGGTTGGGTGCTTGCAACAGCTGTGGGCTCCCTGGAGGTGACGGGGCCCGACTGTACCTTAGGCTCATCGGCGAGTAAACCCCCGGACTGGCAGGTGGGGCAGGGTCGGGACTCCCCGGTGAGTCCGAAATTACAATGAGCTCCCTTAAAATCTAAAAAAACAAAACAAATTATATATGTTATACTAAAATTCAATCATTATATCACATTATAAATGTAAAAAAAAAATTAGAAATTACTAACGGTGAAAGCAGGCCCCGGAGGCCGAATGGCCGGGATCCACCTGGGAGGCGACTGATAGGGTCCTAGTGCCGCAGGCCTTAGAGGCAAAGAAATCTGGATCCCCAGGCCACCTCTCCTGTAGGGCATGGCCCTCCTGGCCACGTTCCTCTTCCGCCGAAAAAGCGCGGCCGGTCCCCTCACTCTGGGCGCTGGCGGTGTTGGGGGAGGCGAGGGCGTGGAGGGGATGGACATTACTTCCGGAGATTGTGGCTGCTGAATCTGTTGTCTTCTCCGCTCTATCATTGCAATCACGTGCTGCAGATTGGGGACAGGTCCTGGGGGAGGCAAGGAACTCACTCTCCATAAGTCCACGTCTCTTCCTATCCTCTCCAGGGGGGACAAGGGGCCACCCCGGGCCTGCAACATGCCCACCGATTCTGAGGAGATCCTCACATATCTCTCCTATGCCTCGTCTCACTCGTATGTTACATTTTCCAACACTCTCCTCGGGTTGGGAACATCCGGGTAGAAACACCATAAAAACTCATATAGGTCAATCTTTAAAGATCTAGCTGATGAATGAGAGCTTGGCGGAAGCGTGCTGCTATTTATCACCGCAGTACCAAAATGGTCGCCGTTGCCTAGTTTCGGCAGCTAGATATGACGTCATTTTCAGCAATGACGTCAGAATCTTGTACTTGAATCCTCTAAGTCTTTAGCTAGGCTCTACTAGCCAGGCTACCATGACAACCGGGTTTAAATCAGTGCAAACTCCCAATAAAGTCGAGTCCAAAATATTTATTCGTTATTTTAAATGGCTCTAAAACAATTAAAGTCTGTTAAATACTTCTTTAAAAAAGAAATCGGCCATTTGCCAATGGCATCCATTCACTTGTCATATCTTCGTAAGGTATTTCCAATACTTGAATGTCCATATTAAACTTTACACTCCATTTTCTTCGTCTATGGCTTGAGTTTTCAATTTCAGGTAAAGAAATTCCAAAGTTACCATCTTCATATTTTCTTTCTGTGAAATCACTCGACGACAAGCTCTCCCCTGATGGGTGAGCATGCATCTCAGATACCCGAAGTTCTGATAATCCTTGAGGAGACGCCTGTTAATTTCTCGAGTAATTAAATCTTTGCTCCCTCGCAAATCCAATAAATTGTGGCTAGTCTTCCGGGAAAAGGAGTTTCTACTGCTAATGTCAACAGTATGTGAGCAAGAAAATTCAAACTGGAGATGCCCCGAGCCAAAAGCTAACACCCTCAACATTTTTCTGTTTTTCCTCGTTCATATCTGCATTCCATTTGGTTAGTAATTGATAACCCTCAAAGGTAAGACTAAATATTTCGGTTATCATAATTTTTTTTCTTTGACAAAATTATGAAAAATGCAGTTAATTATATACCCCTAAATATTTCACATTTCTGTATCAAGGAAAAACCCATGACGTCATATTTCTCGCCCCACCAATACCTTCTCGGACACGTGAGAAACTAGAAAAACAGTTTAAACAGAAACCAAGATCAAACCTAGCGCGTGACATTGTTTTCCCCCTCGCGTAAAAATTAAACTGGAAAACACCAGCCCGGGGGGGGGGGGGGGGGGTTCTACACCTGGACATCACCGTCCGATATAAGATATAAAACAGCCCCCCCCCCCCCCCCCCCCCCCCGGACTTGGCAGGTCACATTGCAATTCATGACGTCTAATAACTTCCTTTATAGCCAAGATCCTATGTCTGGTGGAATGGGCTTTTACGATACATCACTAGTGACAGAGACCCATGACCTAGTCAACTTAGAATTCAGTGAACTTTGGGATCATTACCACGACCCAGGAAGGAATTCTCAACAGTCTCCATCTGATAAATGACAAAAAAGGAAAGCATACTAGCTTGATCTTAAACAAACTGGACGAAATGAACAAAACTACGCAGCCAAAAATTACCCAGAGGAATAAAACCCGGCTCATGCTACACCTGTGGAGAACCAGGTCACTATTCGCTGGATTGCCCTACAAAGGGAAACAACCGGGGCTCGACTTCCCAGCAGGGTACTAAAAACAGTAGACCTTCAAACAACTACACCAAATGTGTCATCTGCAAAAGGAAGGCCACTGGATGAAAGATTGCCCAGAAAATCTAAAAAACAAAAACAGCGCAGACTAAGAACAAGATGCTCAGGACTGCCCAGAAAAAGAAAATCGCCCTCCCACCAACAACGGGAAAGGAGTCAAAGACAAAAAAAAAAGCTAAAACCAAAAAACCCAGGGAAGATTGGGACGAGGGAATGAAAAAGGAGCAGAAAAAACCAGGCCGTATGATGAGAGTAAACAATCAAAATGTCTTCGCGGATTCTCCCACTCGTATGAATTTCATCTGACAAAATTTAACAAGAATTTCCGAACAATGTAATACTATGTTTTCTAATTTTTTGTGCTTATTTCTTCACATTTTTCAGGTTTTATGTTCTTGTTTTATTCAATATAACTCATTTCAACCTAAAACCCCCTTTTTAACCTCATTTACATAAAAAGTGCACTCAGTTGAACACCCTAGCTAGGCGCCTTATACTACTAAGTTGCTATCAGCTGAATATGTAAACAGACCGTTTAAAATTTATCATGTAATGAGTATTTTTCATGAAAGTCTTTCAATGATTGCGTTCTATTAATAAAGTCTCCAAATACAAAAACAGCACCTTGATTCAGATAATCGACGAAACCAAATCTAGTTTACTAAAGATATCACAATTTAAGCTTACTAGAAATACGGTATTCGCAGTGGGGAAATATGTACATGCACAATAAGTATCGCAACTAGAGCAGAGCTCGTGGCAAAGCCACGAGTAGGTCTTCCGTTGTTGCTGCGAGTTGAAAATATATGTGATATGGTGTCAAACGATTATAATTACTAAACTTTCAGTTCTGCTTTTGTTATAAAAACGTGTTGTGATTGAAAGCCTGCATATAAAACGTGTTTTGAAAAAGAAAATAAGAAAATGTTTTAGGAAAACTATTTGTCGCATACAGTTTATGTAATCGTAACAAACATTATTTAAAAAATGAGATATTTAATGGCGAGTTAAATTTTCAGAGGGTAGCAAGCATTGTAATAAACAGTATGTACTCATGTGTCATGTCAGGAATTGTGGTTTTTTTTTTTATTTTAAACCGAACCCGTTTACAAAACACGTAACCTTTTCTCTAAGATAACTTCTTTATTTAAATATTTGTAAATTTTTGAAGACAATGTGCAATTTAGAATTGTTGCGTGCTGACAAAATTTACAGACCCTGAAACGTACTACTACAACAAAAAAAAGCGTGCGACTTACGTGCGAAAAACGTTTCGTATTAACCGTTTAGCGTTTCGTGTGAATCGTGAAGCGTTTCGTGTAAACCGTTTAGCGTTTCGGACAAAGCGTGCAGAATTTCGGACAATGCGTTTAAATCGTTTCGAGCAAAGCGTGCGAGAACCATGTGAAACGTTTATCAGATTTCATTCGGAACTCTCTGACAATTTGTTTCAAAATGGAGCCCGTGTTTTGCATTACATGTACTTCAAACTGTTTGTGATTGGCAAAACTCTCTTGTAGGTATTTTCATGAAAAAAAAATCCAGAAGAAATGATATACTTATCTTTTTACAAAATTGAATTTATTTTTAACAAACAAAGGAAAGGTATATGTATTAAAAGACGACTTGTTACAGAGTACATGTATATATAACGTTTTATACGATGTTTCAGTACTGGTACAGTTTTACCGGTAACGAATATTTGCCAGTATCGAATAATTTTTAGAAAAATTATTGGTGGAAGACAAAGTTGAGGTTTTAAAAAATTCTAGCTAGGTGATTATAACATAGAAATAAATATTATATCAGTGTTTGCCATTTGCACGATTATTTACCGAATTGTTTACAAATTAAAAATGTGCCCCAGATATGGGCTGCCGGATGTTCAAAGCAGAAAAAACGAAAGTGTGAAAACAATTAAGCCTAACTATGAAAATAAGTTTGTTATTGATCCCTATTTAGTGAATAAATAGTAAATATAATTCATTTAAAAAGATAATACATCATATCAAATAATAATGGAGCTCTGAATGAAATTACGACTTCAAATAGAACCACGTGTAGTTTTCCTAGTTACGGTTCATTGCGACAGAAGTATTATTTGGCTGCAAAAATTGATAGATATACGGGAAAAACAAAGGAAAATGGCAACTACTTATCATCAATTACTACTATAAAGTGTTTGTATGAAAATTCAATATTATAAAGTAACGGAAATGAAAACTGTTCAAGTCCAGTTTCAATTTGACCGGAAAACGGTATGATAAAAATAACGATCATATAATTTGTTTAAATGACATATTCCCACAATTGTTTTTCCTTGTTCATTTATAAGTCCATTAACATGTACCTCTAGTATATTTTTGAAATTAATTCGCCTCAAAATATTCGATCAGAAGTGATAAAGGGCGCTTAATTCGATACTGGGAAACGAATTCAAAACTAGGAAACTCGAGGGGGTGTTGAAATTACTGTCTCCGTAATTCATCCTTTATTTTTTCGGGTTTGATACAGTTTAGAAGGACAAAGAAACGCGATTTAAACAAAAAATAAAAACATTTGGAATTCCGATAATAATAGTTGCATGCACGAGGAACCGCATACTGATTCGTTACCGGTAAAATGACTGTACAATATTAAAATTCGCTATACATAAAAAATATTAAATACAGTTAGCAAAATATGATTTCTGTTGGAACAAGCCTTAATCAACTTTAACTTACACGAGCATGTTTTGATAAGCATGTATCTTTTTTAATTTATTTACATCGATAACTCTTATTGAGACCACTCGCGACACACATAACCTCGGACATCGGGTGAGACCTGCACCTGGCTGAACCTGTCAATTAAACTCTGTGTATTTGTTTTCATTGGATGGTCAAGCGTCTCTTTTTTTGTCAATAGCCAATGGAAAAATTAATGACTTCAAGGTAATTGGAATCAGTATTTGATGAAGCACACAATTTAAATGATAGAAAATTTATTAATTATTTGAACAAAATTAAATTTAAACATAGAAAGAAAACATACTGATCATTTCTATGAATTGCGGGAAGTAAGTTCTTTGGAATCCCGATTACAGATATTTTTACAAGTAATTATTTTAATTACTTAAACCACTGTTAACGGAAAACAAGACGTAATAAACGCACAGGGATTTGCCTACAATGTACACAGTCATGCAATTAATTATTATGGGAATCTTTACGAATGGAACTTAATTCAAATAGATCATGATAATCTATATACACTGTACGCCGTTATACATGTAAGGAGCGCCGGTAATATATACGAAGATTGAGTCAAAAATTGAAATCATTTTTATTTCTTGTTCTTTTCAATACAATGTTAAATTACTTTGAAAAAAATCCGAAATAGTAATTACAACTTTCTTTATTGTTTAATCATTTGAATTTTTTCTGAGGTACATGGATATGTACAGAACATATTTATTTACGCGAATGATACGACATAGGAAAAAAAATATCGGATGTTTGTATAACATTGTTTTCTAACGAATGTGACTAATTTAATTTTAAATATTTTTCAACATTATCAATGTAAATAATATCAGATTTATTTCCTGTTTGTATTTTTACATCGTATTCTCTGAAACCAATAAAAATACTAATGTTAGAAGAAAAATCAAATCCCGCCGAATACTGAAAAACCGATTTCAGTTTGTAATCATACGGATTTTTATTTTTGGTATTGACTATTGAGTTACGGTAACATTTTTTCTGGATGATTTTTTATTTATATTTTATGTAGTAAAAGCACCATTCCAACTGTTACTCAATTACATAACAATTGATGACCCGGGGCTATATATGTTCTGAGCTGTGTGCGCTGAAGCGACACAAGATTCTCGGTCGCACGTGGCGATTGAATTAACACAGACTGACCGAATAAACAAACGGTTGGGAAAGTGAAACAAAATGTTACACATAAGAAGAAGCCACCAAAAATGATTTTCGACAGATCTTGATATCGTTTCGCCAAAAAAAATAAAAAATACAGCGCGAGCTCCTGTCAGCGGGGCGGGAGGAGGGGGCGGGGGGGGGGGGGGGGGCAGCAATGAGTTCGCTTCCATAATGAAACGAACATGTAGAAAAACTACAGAAGTGATTAATATGTGACCGATAGAATCTAATCTAAAGTTGTTTAAAACTCATGTGAATATTCTTTTAAATAATCATCGAATGCCTCAACTCAGGACATTCTTTTATCGTGCTAGCACCTACCGCAAACATGTAACATGGAACTTTGATTATAATTTGATTTGATTTTTAAACTACCTTGTACGCTATCGTATACACCAATGCTTAATCAACTGTACAAGTAAAATAAATTTATCTTTTCATCTTAAACCAATATAATAGTTGAAAACATAATAAAATATAGTTGTGTCCGTGCAAAATATGAAACATAAACGCGTCATAAGGTACATGTAGAAGAACACGAACCGACGGCGGATCACTTATCCACTCGCGCCGGATCTCCTCAGCCATGTGCGAGGGATGATCATCATTTAAAGGTTTAATATTTGGGGGGGGGGGGGGGGGGTGTTGATTTAAAACATTAATTGTACAGTTTTTAAAGTACTTTACTTAAACAAACGAAACATTAGTTTATTCTAACGATTTTTCCGATTTGGAGTAATATCGTTCATTAATATTCATTTACACTCAAATATTTAATTAAATATATATACAAGTAGGACAAACTTTTATAACATAAAATTAAAACAGTTCTTGTATATACGGCTATATTAACTCAAACACGTTCATATGCATGTAAGTGTAAGTCGCGGTGTGCGAATCTTGTGTATTAAATAACCGCTTACCGCTAGGTAATGCATCCGTGGCTGATCTCCTCGGCCGTGGGCGAAGAATAGATTACGTAAAGGTACAAAGCACAGAATCGCACAGCTCAGAACCAAGGAAGATTTGAAAAGTTTGCAGTATAATGACCTTACTCTATCAAATAGAAGTTATATATTTTAAACTTAAACCCCACAATTGATCTATGTCTATTATTGCTTTAGAGAATGACATTGCTTTTATTAATTAAATGAACTATTTCTTACTTGACATCCAATCGTTTAATCCACAAAAGATTTTGTGTAATCAAAACTAAAACAATTCTTGAGTTCGCGGCTACATAAACTCATATATGAGAGACGCAACTCTCGTGTATTAGATAACCGCTGACCGCTAGGTAGTCCAGCCGCGAGCATGGTAACCGATTTTCTCGGCCGCGGGCAAGGGAGAGCTTACGTAATGGTACACACACACATGCAGCTCTGATTCAAGGTAGATTTTAAATGCATGGAGTTAACAACTAAAATGTAATGCATAGAGTTTTTTATTTCCATATTTTGTGGTTTACTAGAAAAGAAAAAGAATGTTTTGTTTTACAATTGCCGTTTTTAAAGCTGCTTGGTCCGATTTTTTTGTAATTACAGTATCAAATTTTTTTCCATACAAATCATTTATCTTAGAAAGTTATGGACTTTCTCCTATTTACACCAGCAGAATCAGTCTCCTCTCAAAGTTAGAAATATTCAAAGTAAATAAAAATAATTTCTCTTTGGGCAAACGAAAAAACAAACCAAAATGCATCACGGGAATGTTTAGAAAAGGAAACCGCTTGGTATCGTCCCCCGAATGATTGGGGTTATTCAACCCGCATGCTATGCATCGATTGTAAAGAAAGCAGACTTTGGAAATATTAGCGAACAAAACGTACACATGTTTATTTGTAATTTGACTGATCATTTCGACCTTTATTTAAAGCGATGTCAAAGTCGTAATACAACCATACCCGTCTCGTCGTCAGGGGTGAAATTTAACATGAGGCGAAATAACGCGGTACCCTTTAATGTCGTTTGTTTTGTTAGCAAATTTTGTTCGTATTTTTCTTCATTGAAATTTGGCATAATTGACGGGTAAAACTACTGCAATGTCTATTATTATACATATACTAAGCATAGCCACCGTTTAAAAGCGTGGATAAAATTTGATATAAAATCGGACCAAGCAGCTTTAATGATTGTGCACTACAAGAACTTAACAACAATAATTTTAACTCCTAAAGGAAAAGCGTATACTCCAACAACAACAAAAATTCTTATGAATTAATGCCTCCTGTATAAACCAGCATACTTTCTGCGGCAACTTTATGCCAGTTGTACGCACAAAGACTTTCGTTAACTTGTCAAATGAAAACATGTACATGTCAACATGTAAAGCTTTTTACACTCATACTACACAAATCACATACAAAATAACATTGTAACGACCTTTATGAGATCCCAACAAACAACTTTTCCAGCGACAGCCATATCAAAATCCTAACCGTTTTTGAGTTATTAAGCAAAATTTTTTAGGGGCCATTGGCCCTTAATTTAAGGGGCCAGCCCTTTTTTATTGGTGTCAAATGAAAGCCCTCTATATTTTGCACAACTTTTATTCTACATGTCTTAACAAAATATTTTTCGTTTAAAAGATATAAAGGAAAATATGTCTAAATTTTCGCACTTTTTTGAATCCTGTTTTTTGATCCCCTACCTTTTCCTAAATAAAAAACGTAATCTTAAAACAAAAACAGATGTGCACAACTACAATGTCTCTGTTATTCAAATTCGTTGGATTCCCATTCCCTGCTATCATAGTCTCAGAGCCTTTGTCTGGAAACAAAAGGCCCTAAAAATTTTTAAAAGGGGAATAACTCTTTAACGGAAGGGGAATTCTAAATTTTATGAATTGCTTAAGATAGTGTTTTGTAAAGTACATTAGCCCTGAAAATTTGAGCAAAAACCGTTCAGAAATAAGCAAGATATGAAGCCTCAAAGTTCGCGTCTAGGAAGAAAAAAAAAAAAGAAAAATAATTTTTCCCGCACAAAAATAGAAAGGTCTTCCGTTGGAAACGGAAGACCTTAATTATAAACACAAAAATGATTTGTCTATTTTGAATAAGATATTCATATCATATAGAGAATCAAGAACGGAGATACATTTATCATATGTATCTTTTGACAAAATAATTGTTCCTTCTTCTTGGATGGATCTAGAATTTCTGTGGAATATGTTTTATAGCCTTCCACATCCCCGGGGTAATTTTAACGAATCCAACATTCTGATAGGCATATAATGCAATGTTCATACAGGTAGGAGTTTAAATGTCCCCACTTGTTCTCAAAACCATGTTCTGTCGAATAATTTTGAAAGACGTTTGATTCTCCGGACCTTCTTACCTCGACTGTGGTCCCTTACGGTGTGGTAATGGCATTATTCCCTAGTCTTGTCTGTAGAGTCGCTCATAAATGAAAAGATTGTCTTATACAAAAACTGTTTCTCTATCGTTGGCTTTTGCTTGCTTCAGCACAGGAGGTAGTTATTTTCTTCTGTCTTGGATTTCCCTTGAAAATTGATCCGAAATGGAGAGATCTGTGTTTTTTTAACTTAAATGTACTCTTACGCCTAAGTTTTCGCTGAAGAAATCTGGTGAATTTCACAACCATGCGAATGAAAAAGGATAATATATCGAGCATTATTATCTACATTATAATTACGTAAAATCTAAAAATGCTCAACGTCACACAACTTCCTTCTTTGCATAACTTCGGTCCTCTGAAGTAAAAAAAAATTATCATGCTAAGACAAAAATGAACCACATCACTGAATGAAGGATAAGGCGCAACTTAATAAAAGTTACAACTGTACCCCAAAAATATATATATATATATATAAAAGCTACAAAAATAAAAAGTACAAACAAAATACTATAAAAATGCTAGAACAGTCACATATTAACAAAAAGAAAAATTCAAAAAAGAAAAAATTAAACAACTTCCGAGTTCTTTTTTCAAACAATGTGCTCTAGCACTGCATCGCAATTGACTTGTTCGCGCTTTGTGTATCTTAACAATCTACGCATTTAAACCCACTTAACATTTAAAAAAAAATTTAGATGCATTATTGCAATGTTTGGTTAGTTACGTGGTTTAAACAGAAAGTTATGCATTCGTTCATAAGTACGAATACTTTAAAGGCTGTGTCATTGATATTCCAATTTAAACAGCTCAAAGGGGTATGAACATGGCGATTCCAATATAATAACAAAAGGACAACTTAGGATATCAACGGTAAATATATTTTTAATGAGTTGCTAATGATTTGAACAACTATTAAATATGAAGGTGCATGAAAAAATCAAAGTACTGAAGTACTGACGGGAGTTGATTGTATCGATTATTATTTATTTCAAAATCAACGATATGTAATTTGGCTTGGCTGGTAGTTTATAATCTGTATTTGAATTACGCACATTTTTATAATATGAATTATCAGACTTTTCCGACAAGAATTTTGAAAACCCCGAATGAATCATGTTGTGAAATATTTATAAATAGAATTGATTCCATCAAACTATGTATCAGTAATCGAAATACTTTAGAAATTGTATGGATCCAAGCAATAATGAACTTATAGTCTTGTTTAACCAGATGCTCGGCTGTGTCCGTTAATCTCCGACAAACAAGAGATACTATGTTACGCTTATTGATATTTGTATCATTAGGTGGCGTTTTATCATTCGAGGTTGATACATATCACTTCTCTGATGTGAAGAAGCAAATCAAGCAAAGTCGACATTAACAGAGAGTTTAGATCAAATTTGTTCAAAATGGAATTCCATCTTATGACGTGTCTTTACAAAAGGTGTAATCTTAGCATTTGCAATTAATCGCTGGTAAAAAATCTCTGACCAAACTGTTTGTGAGGAAAAGAATAAACGAAGTCGTCATTAAATAGAAAGCTGATATCCGATTTATCCATAAATAGATTCCACCATATGACATACCTTTATAAAAAAAATGTTAAATTTTCAGCGTCAGCGATTATTAGTTGCTAAGAAATATGTGACGAAACTCGTAATTTAACAAGCAGTTGACGTCTGATCGGTAGAAAAATGATCCCAACAAATGGCAGACGTAAAAATGTGTTAAAATTTCAAGCATCTGCGAATAATATTTGCTGAGAAATTCATGATGAAAAGTTGGTACGGGCACACAGAGGGACAGACATAAGCACAAGGATTAATCAGTGTACCCACTCTTCTTCGGAGCGGGACTATAAAAACGCTTTAGAACAGGAATATAATCCTCCATTCATGTTTATATTGATTAGCAAATGGCTGTATATTTAAAACGACTCGAGATCCCTTTACGATTATTTTAAATTTTAAGTTCCCTCAGTGTGTTATTTGAATATGTTGAACAACGGCCAGGTCTATCCTTAAAAGACGATGACATATGAATAAAGGCAAATAAAGTAAGAAAGTAAAGCATTCTACCATTTTTTTTTTCATTCAAAATCTCTTGAGGGATTCCTGTCCAGCCCACGTTAGTGTAAATGTAAGACATGGATAAATGTAACTGGACATTCTTAGTTATGTTAACAAAGTGGTTTAATTAAAAAAAAAACCATACAACTCCTTTCAAGATTTTACATGAATGAAAACATTAGATTAATACACTACTATTTCCCATCATTAGAATTTTGCAAGATTCCATGCTCAGAAGGGGGGGGGGGGTATTACTATATTTAGTTTTTTATTTAATTTTAATTGGTCCAATTGACTTAGGATTTTGAGTACAGATGAAGCTTATTTAGATGCATAAAATTTCCTTACAATTTGGTATACTTGACCGTTAAATTTCATGTCTCCTAATATATGTATTTGAAACTAGGAACTAGGGCGCGACCAAAACACTCATATATTGTAAAGGGTAGGGGTCCTAAATGCAGGATGTGGCCAAAATAGTCATTTAGTGTTAATGTATACAATGTCTACTGATACAGAATAAAAACTGACCACATATTTAGATCTTTAATAATATTTCATTTCACCTACAACAAAGGCAAGGCTTGTGGGTGAGGTGTGATATATTTGTCTTATCATTTTATTCTGCTCAGGAATTCCAATGAAAGAATTGAGTGAATTCACATTTTAGCCAAAAAAGCATGATGCTGTCTATCAAAGATAAGATATTGTGAAAGTAAACCATTTGGAAAGAGTTCAGGTGTAGTTAATGGAGATACTTTAAAATGGAATTATCTTCCATTGCTTATTAATATCAAGTAAATAATCATTGAATATAATGTGATTAAGAAGTTGTTTGATCAAAAGAGTTAGGGAAGTATTTTTAACATTTGAAACAAAAACAGTTTTTGGACTTTCGAGATAAACAAATAGATCTGTTAATAGTAAAGTATTTTAAATTGGCTAAACAAAATAACCAATAAGCAATATATGTAAACTGATTTTTGTGTAAATGCTAGATGGTGGTGTTAGCATGTATAGTTGGGATAGGAGAAGTGAGTAACACTCATTAACTTCTTATAGCTTTTTTTTCCGTTTAGATGCCCAAAGGGAGAATTTCTATCTGTCCTGGGGATGGGGGATGGGAGGTTGCTTTAAGCAAAACATGTATACTAGACACCTTGTTTTAGTTTATCTATGAAAACATATACACATTAAACCTACCTTGAAAATTGATAAATATGGGAAGGTTATTTTCTATCAGTCTTGCACCTTTTCAATATTACGTCATGCACTCTATTATGATCTATAAGTATTTCGGTAAAATATCATGGGTTTCAATGTGTTTTTTGAAAGATTTCAGGCAGAGATATGGTCATCATTACAATATTATAATGTTCTACTCCGGAATAAAACGTAATTAAATGCATTTATGAGACACCTCGACAAGTTTATGTAAGGGCTATGGTACTCTGGTGACTGTTAAGGCATATTTGCTTCTTGCTTAATTAAATCATAATTATTGCTTATATTCCTATACTCATACAAACGGCCCGACAGTCAGTTTAAATAATGCTTCTGACACCAGGAATTGCCAGTCAACAGTCAACAGGTGTTTGGTTACGTAATGGCGAACACACTGGTTTGAACTTGTTACATGCAAAAAACATTTGTAAAATTGCATAAATGTGCTGATACATGAAATAAAATTGAATTAAAAACATTTAACTACGTGTTTATTTGGATATATCATTTTAAGATCAGTCAGATAGTTCACAACCGATCAATTACAACTTACATTGCTTTAATAATAAGCCGTCATTATGATGTCATCGTTTATGGGATTTTCGCATTGATAATAAGACGGTTTTGAAAAAAAATATTGGGTGATGTGCTCACTTTTCACCAGTTGAATATTCTGTACAACAAATGACCAAAAAGTATCTTGATGATCGCAGATTTGCAGATTTAAGATAAAGTAAAAAATAATATAAATAGATAAATCATGAACCTCGTATCACACTGCCGAAACACTAAAATAGTGTCTAGGCAAGTGATTTGATTTGCGTGGCAGATGAAAGTCACTTTTAAAACAAAAAGAAATAAAGTCAGTGTCAGTAAGACGTTTGCATCGTTAGATCATTTACGTTTGCGCCCGTCTAATTTGTAAACAAATTAGGAAGATAAAAACCAGTTTTTAATTTTGCCGCTGGATTGATGTCCGCATACTTTTTGCATAATTGTCACGTGACTTTAATCATCTACACACCACATAATGAAGTTTGTACATGTATAACATAAAGATATTTGTACATGACATAATGAACAAAACGTTACATTGCGTAAAGAGAAATCATGTCAGATAATGATTTTTAAAAACATAATGTGTGAAGACTGAATAACATCACATAATTAGAAAAGATCCTGCCAAAATGATGAATGCGCTACCACAATAATAACTGCACATCACATAATGATAAATGCACATCACATAATGCCAAATGCACATTACATTATACCAAATGCACATACCATAATAATAAATACACGTCACAGAATTGAAGGAGTACACCACACAATAATAAAAGCACACCACATAATGATACAAGGACACCACGTAATGATACAACGACACCACATAATGATACCAGCATACTACATAATGATACAAGGGCACCACATAATGATACAAGGACACCACGTAATGATACAAGCATATCACATAATGATACAAGCACACCACATAATGATACAAGGACCCCACGTAATGATAAAAGCACACCAATTAATAATACAAGCACACCACATAACGATTAAAGCACACCGCATAATGGTACAAGCACACCGCATAATGATACAAGAACACCGCATAATGATACATGGACACTACGTAAAGATTAAAGCACACCACATAACAATATAAGCACATCACGAATTTAGTTTTGTCATGATAAGACAGACCAGGAGTTCCATAGAAAAAGATTGACTGCACATTTTTATTTGTCTATAAGAGGCAAGGACATTTGCATGTGGAAATCAAAAGGATTCAGTAACAATTAATAGGTATCTCAATGTGTTTATATTAGTACATGTACTGAATGAACAGGAGTGTTTGCTTATGATAAGTGCGCTCGGTGTCAACATGTTGCTTTATCACTTTGGTTTTTTTGTTTGAAACAAACAATTTAATGTAGAAGTTTTAAATGTGTATTAGAATCATGAATAACGTGCTAGGACATTTTCTTTAAATTCGAGCATTTTCTAAATATAAAGTTTACATTTTATTCCAACTTCATCATACTAATCTTTGATGGGAGTGACTTTTAAGATGATATTAAGGAAAGATGTAGATATTGTGCGTCCAAAGTTAAAATATTACTTATAAAAGTTCTAGGGATTTTGGAATGTTGAAAGGATAAACATGTAGTTGATAACGATGGATACGAATTTAAACAACACAAATTGTATTCATCTGCTTTCATTCTTATTCGATCAAATTGATTTATATTGTACATATTTTATTAAATTGTTTTCATATTTGTATGTAAAAATATATCATTATACATATGCAAAAGTTACACTTCTGTTGACATGAATAATTTTGTACGCAAAGACTATTTTTATGCATATAGACACAGGCGGCGCGTATGTGAAATCTGCAACGTTACTAAAATATTGCTGCTGAGCATGTGTTTTTCGAACTTAAGTCGAAAAAAACGTTAGACAATATAGTTAGTTTTTAATTGAAATGCATATAAAATCAATAGGCATTATACATTGTATTAAGTGTTGTGTGTTAAAAAGATGTAATTTGTCTGAGTTGGAGTAGGGTGCAACGTACATGTAACAGTGACCCAACCAGTGCGAATGTAACCCGATATATTGGATACTTGATTATGACACTTGTAATTGATTTGTGGTATATTGTAAACAATAATTGACAATAAGTCTAAATTAATTAAATCTGGCTGCAAACGTTCTTGAACAAACCGAAAGTTGCACATTTCGTTAACTGCGTCCTTGTAATAGTTAAAATGGAATATTAACCAAGAGCTGTTGTTATAAGTTGAAGTCAGTGCTTTGGTAAGGAAAAAAACGTTTTAAGTGTTTCACCTGTGCACATATTTATCATGGAATTGCTAATTTCTGTGAAATAATCTAGTTTGTTTAAAAGTGCAGATTATGCAGTTGTTTGACATGATGAGGTGACGAATTACTAGGAACTAGAAAGGAATGACTTTATACAAGGTGCAAGGGGGTATGAAAGTATATAATGGTATTCTCACATAATATAAGTGCGTCGACAGTCTTAAGTATTTTGTGAAGAACGTTAGGTTTTAAAAGAATTGGTGATAGCGTTAATTTTACTAAGGTTTAAACCCTAAATTAAATTGCTTTAACTAGGATTCTAAAGATTCCATATGGTTGTTCGGTTTGATCAGTTACAGTTCACTTTGTTAATCTTGCGCATTTCATTCGTACCTATATTATGAATCGGAAGTTCATTATGCTGTAATCGTCGGTCTTGTTGATCATGGTAGGCTTTTAGACGATTTGCATGACTGGATGTCTTCAGTAGTTTGTTGTTTTATACACTGTCTCAATCCGTAGGTGTTATTCCCAGTGATTTTGACAATATAGTATGGTCCGTCGTGTAGCTTTTTGGAATACCCTACTGGCGTTTTTTTTTTTTCAAAACTATAGAGCATTTGCTGAAACATGCCGAAAGATTGTTCTTTTGATTTACATTGTTGGTAGCTATTGCATTTACCCGTTTTTTGAGAAATGTTCTGTTTTGTTCTTTTCCTTATCTGTGTAGACAAACGACATTGTGAGGTAACTTAGTAACACCTTTCACTGGTGAAAGGGACTGCGGTGATATGAACTAATGGCTTTTTTATCTATTCTAAAAATCACATAAAGCACTTACCAATTTAGACAATAAGTTCTTTCCTCTGTTTGACAAAAGAGTGGTTGGTGCCCAGTATCTCGCAAAAACTTCAGCGTGTAAAACTCTGGCTGCCTAAGAAGTTTCTTGTGTCTCGGTTGGGAATGCTTCATTCCATTTCAATAGACTGTCTGTAACCACCATTACATTTTGATATAATCAAGTTGTTCTGTTAAATGTAAGGAAATCAATGTGCCATGTTTTTAATGTGTCCGATATGGGAAGACGTTGCAGTGGTGCATTTGGTTGGTTGATCGGTCGTTTGATTCTCTGACAGACATCGAATGAAGTGATATAATCATAAATCCTTTGATAGATAGCTTGCCAAAAATATGTTTGTTGTAAGGCTCGATGCGTCCTGGTTATTCGTAAGTGACATCCTCAAGCTAGTACATCATGATAGACTCGGAACGCAACATCTCTGCTATCCACAACTGTTTGATCGTTTTGCAAAATTCGGTCTTACCATATGTTATTGCCTTTAAAACGTGAACAGAACATTGTCTTAAAATATTTTCCACATATATAGGATAGTCTTTGGAAGTAATCTGTCATCAAACTACTTTTCTGTTTCTAAATAGTTAATCAAATGTTGTTTTTTAGTCTCAGCAACTCGTTGTAGTTGACAAATAGGATCGATCACGAAAAAAATTGGTTTTAGCTCTGTTT
Source organism: Magallana angulata (assembly GCF_025612915.1). NCBI lineage: Eukaryota > Metazoa > Mollusca > Bivalvia > Ostreida > Ostreidae > Magallana > Magallana angulata. The sequence goes on from NC_069112.1 coordinate 24,085,689, forward strand.
CCAAAGGGTGAACAGAAGAATTGCTTTCGTAGTTAAATACGGTTTTATATGTTTCGTCGGAATTTGGCAAATTTCTGTCAGCAGCGCTTACTTGTATTGTGGCTTTTTCGACTTAAATTGTCTCATCTGCATTCTGATCAGGTCGTTAGACATTACATCGTCATTTTGATTTGTGCTACCGGGGCGGTATACAATTACAAAGTCGTATTCTGGTAGTTGCAAAGCTCATCGTCCAAGTCTACCAGTAAGATCTTTCTGATTTTGCAACCATTTGAGAGATCTGTGGTCTGTAATTAGGGCCCCGCAAGGATTTGCGGGTGCCCTATAGTAATCACTCTGTCCGTCCGTCTGTCACTCTTCTGTCCACAAATTTTCTGTTTTTTTTTTCTAATAACTTTTTTTACGGTTGCCCAATCAAGTTCAAATTTGGTATGGTAGTTCAGTAGGCAGAAATACATGATTTGATGCTAAGTTTGGTTCTCTATGTCTTCTGGTTTGGAGCTGGGGTGGTGGGGTAGATTCTTCAACTATGCATAAGAATGAATGGGCAAAGAGAGATAACTGCTGAGAATGTTACCATTGTATACTTGGAAGGCTGTGCAATATTTGTCCTTTGGGATTAATTAACCTTCCACAGGAAGAAAATCCTAAGCTTTATCTTTATCTGTCACATTGAGATTAATTACTGCACTGCCTGTGTCTGCAAAATGAACTTTGTTTTGAAGTTAAGGTCAATTTTGAATTATGTGTAGTATTGTGTACATTCTTTGAAATATGGATTTAAAATATAATATTCATACTTTATTTTGGTTAAAATACTGTACACAATGATTTATGATAATTTATTTAAGGAATGAATTCAATATTTATTGAATTCATTCGTTTACGCTTTATAAACCGCAAAGCGGTTTATAAAAAAGCGTAAACTGTTCCAAACCATTTTATATCGTATAAAACTAATACATATTGAATTCATTGCTTATAATTTAATTTTTTTACTCTTCATTGTAGATAAAAACGGTCATTTCACCTTTAAAATGACGTAAAATTGTACAAAATTCAAACGTAACGTCAGGCGTATTGATACGTTTTTGACGTTAGTCTTACTATGACGTAGGCAACATTCTTTATACAATATAAAATAATTTTTTAGCCAATCAGAAAGCGCGTTACAACCAGAAATAAATTATTGAATTCTAAAATCAAGATATCTATTAAGATATCCTTTTTCACTATATTATTTTTAATTATTTATTTTATTTTTTTCAGCCTTAATGCTGTTAATTTTAACATGTAATCAGATAATAACCCCATTCTGTCATTTCTGAAAAAAAAAATCTTATTGTAAATTTAGAAGAAAAGGATGAGAGAGCAGAACAATTAATCCCCTGGGATTAATTATCTTGCCTGCTGCAGAAAATTTAGAGACTGATCTCTATCTGTCATATGAAGATTAATGAACACCTTTGTCAGCAACTGATTTTGTTTTGAAGTTGAGGTCAACCCTGGGTGATACAATGTATTTGCATTCACTGAAGGATTGCATTTTATAAAACACCTGTTTAAATCTTTTTTAACTACACATTTAATTAAGTTTTTTATAAGACATGAGGTTATCCCTTTTTTATGCAGATACAAGGTTACTATTTAGAGTTTTTGGACATTTAGGAATTATCTTGAAATTTTAAAAATACAGTTGTTACTTATAATTTTCATTTTTTTTTTTTACCACCTTATACATATTGCAGTTCTTTACATCTTATGCCGGGCATTTATTTTTCATCATTGTTAATATAAAGAGGATGGAATTCAAAGTTTTTTTCACTTCTCTATATTAATTGTCATAGCGGGGCCCTTCCTGACTGGTCAGTTTTCTAGTTATTAATAATAAAGCTTCTATGACAACCAAAAAATCATCCATCCGTTATCAACCACTTCCGTTCGGCTTTCTTTAATGATCGTCCACCATATGTTATTGGATGTTCCTTGCAGCTGCAACTGTCCAAGTATACTCTCATTGCCGATAGAGGAGCATCACAGGTAAAAGTGAATGGTTCGGACATGACAAGACAAGGACTGGTGCTGTTGACAGTGACATTTTTAGCGCATCGAATGGTTTTACGCAGTCGGGTGTCCATTCAAATGCGATATTTTTCTGCAGATGCTGATTTAGAGGTGATGCAATGATAGAGAACGAATTAACAAATTTACGATAATAATAACATAGTCCTAAGAAGCCTTTTATTTTTTTAATTCATGGAAAGTGTATAGTCATGCACCAAATTGACTCTTGAACGAACCACCATAGTACCATCTTTAGAAAACATATGTCCACAATATGATACTTGTCTGCAAATCGACATTTCGTTCGTTTCAAGGTGGGTCCGGCGTCCTCAAGTTTCCGATGAAACTTGTTTCAGGTGTTGTAAAAGGACTGCAAAGTTTTTACTATAAATAAAGAAGTCGTCTACTTGCACTAGTGCTTGTTTCCAATACAGGTCTCTAGTAATTGAAATGTAATTGGCGCGTTACAAAGTCCATGCGTTAAAAAGTTTTAAGTTCCAGTTACAAAGGCATGCGAGTCCACTCCTATATTCCTGTGTGTGTTATAAAAGCGGTCTTGTTTTTTTTCAAAGGATCCTTCGGAGTTTGCCAAAATCCATTCGTATGATCAAGTACGATGAAAATCTTCAAGTTTGCTTCACCGATCTATAACATCTTCTAACTTCGGGAGCTGAAATGAAGCTGGTCTACTTACTTTAATTTTTGATAATTCATTGCGAAACGAAACTCTTCACTTTTCCTTTGAAATCAAAACAACAGACGAATACGACACAATTACTTTATGCTGAAGCATTTCATGTATTTGTCACTCAATGTTCTTTTTTCATTACGGGCCGCCAGAAGGCGGTCCGTTATTTGATATACATTTAGATATTGTAACTGCGTTTTTGCGGGATAGTTTTTTTTTATATCGAATTAATATTATGCTTATTTTTATGAATTAAAAGTAAATTCGCATGTAGAAATATGTTTTATGCCTTTAAGAAATATTACATTTTTTTGTTTTACTCCTAAATGTAAAGTGGGTCATACGAGGGTGTGATGTAATTTGTGTTATCCGGAATTGGTCGGGTCGACCATGCATGTTTTTGTGTATAGTGTGACAATAAAAGAGCATTCAAGAAAAGACACAGGCGGTGTTGTTGTAAGTGAATCGTTGTCTCAATGAAAGACAATACATGGTGTCAGAAGTAAATAGTCACTGAGTTATTGAGCAGTTAAAACCTCCGTCGCACCTAAGTTTTGAAAGGAACTTGGCCGAAAATTGGAAAGAATTGCTGCAAGGATATCGCCTATACTTGATCGCGTAGGGAATCGACGAGAAAGCAGGCAAAGTACAAGTTGCTACGTTTTTACATGTTGCTGGTGTTGAAGCGAGATGCATTCAACATTCCGGAGGAGGATGTAGATAAATTAGGTGTGTTGATTCAATGATTCCAGGATTACGTCGAACCACGTAAGAATTTGACATACGTACGTCACATATTTTTCACACGTAAACAAGAAACTCATGAGACTATTGATAACTATGTCACAGACTTGAAAAACAAAGCACAGTGTGAATTCGGGGATTTGAAAGAGTCGCTAATTCGGGACAGAATAGTATGTGGTATATCGAATGAAGCATGCAGAGCGAGACTCTTGCGAGAAGCTGATTTAACACTCGTTAAATGTATAGACATATGCAGAGCATCTGAATTATCAGAACATCAGCTGAAGACCTTACATCAAGAACCAATGGCAGCTGTATCCGCTCACGCTGTATCCAAGAAGCATAACCATGAAAAACAGCACAATAGTAGTGAGACTCACAGAAAACAGAAAGCCAATGTCCAAAGTACGCACACAGGCAAACCATGTGGCAGATGTGGTAGACAACATCAGAAGGGAACATGCTTTGCATACAACAAACTCTGTTACAAGTGTAAAAGCCCAAATCAATATGCTTAATATTGCAAGACTGGATCTAAGTCAAGTGTACATTCGCTAGAGGAAACAGAAGAGGCCCTATACCTCGGCACAGTGAGTGTGGACAGTATTTATGAAGAGCTACCGTGGACAGAATCTGTGACTATTAACAATGTATCAGTTACAATCAAGCTGGATACAGGAGCTCAAGCAAACATAATACCGCGAAATGTATTCAACTCGCTACAGATTTCTCGGAAACACTTACAGAGTGTGAATGTGACCCTGATTACCTACAGTTGTGACGTCATGAAACCAGATTGAAAAGTTGACATTAGATGCCGCATTCGTAAAGTGGAACATACACTTCCGTTTTATGTCACAAACATAGGAAGCACTCCTATCCTTTCTTAAGAAACATGTGCTCGTTTGGGATTAATACAACACATACCAGCAGAGTCAATAGACAAGGACGTGTGTATGTCAAAAGACAAATTAATCGAACAGTATGCATATATTTTTTGTGGTTTAGGAAAACTACCAGGAAAGTACCACATTGAAATAGACAAAAGTGCAAACCCAGTGGTTCACCCACCAAGGAAAATACCCGCAGCGTTACTTAAACCTGATAAGATGAATTAAAGCGAATGGAAGATCTGGGCGTGATAACGAAACAAGATGGTCCAACAGATTGGGTCAACAGTATGGTGACAGTACGCAAACCAGGAAAAAATCGCATATGTGTGGATCCAAAAGATTTGAATCAGCACATTAAAAGAGAACATTATCATCTAGTGACCGTAGAAGATATTATTGAACGACTGCCTAATGCCAAAGTTTTCTCAAGATTTGATGCCACACATGGCTTTTGGCATATTCAGCTCGATGAGGAAAGTTCTAAAGCACTTACCTTCAATACACCATTCGGTAGATACCGGTACCTGAGACTTCCTTTCGGAATCTCGTCAGCTTCAGAAGTGTTTTCAAAACGCGTACAGGAACTTTTTTCAGACTTACCTGGTGTTGAGTGTTTAGTGGACGATATACTGGTACATGGAGAAAACAACGCGGAACATGATGAAAACCTTATTCGCATGCTGGAACGCTGTCGTAAAGTAGGACTCAAACTCAACAGGGACAAAGTTGAACTTAGAGTACCTGAAGTAAAGTACGTTGGTCACATTATTGGGAAAGATGGACTCAAGGTGGATCCGGAGAAAGTACGGGCCATTGTGAATATGCCGGAACCAACAGACATACAAGGTGTCAGCAGATTCCTTGGACTAGTGCAGTATGAGTCCAAATTCAATCCAAACTTAACAGATGTTTCGGAACCACTCCGGATACTTACCAAAAATGATGTTGTATGGCACTGGGAAAAGGAACAAGTTGACAGTATTGCTAGATTAAAAGAAATACTGACACAAGCCCCTGTGCTAAAGATATATGACCTTGAGAAGGACGTCACAATTTCCGTTGATGCTAGTTGCAAAGGATTGGGTGCTGTATTGTTACAAAATGGGCAACCAGTCGCTTATGCCTCACGAGCTCTTACTGAAACTCAACAGAGGTACGCACAAATAGAACGCGAGATGCTGGCAGTTATATATGGATGTGAAAAGTTTCACCATTATATTTACGGTCGTTCGATTACCATAGAAACAGATCACAAACCGTTGTTAGCAATTCATCGCAAACCATTATACCAAGCTACTCCAAGACTACAGAGAATGCTGATGCGTTAACAGCGCTATGATGTACAATTGAAATATGTACCTGGAAAAGAAATGTTTATATCCGATGCTTTGAGTAGAGCTTTCTTGAAAGAGTGCAAAGAGACATTAGAAGATGAGGACATTGATGTGAACTTTATTGAACAAGAACTTCCAATGACAGAGAAAAAGCTTCAAGAATTGAAGGATGCCACAGAAGCCGATGAACAGTTTCAAACATTGTTAGAGGATGGCCTGAGACTCATGAACAACTTCCAACTTGTGTCAGGATGTTCTGGAACTACCGTGGTGAAATTACCGTCCTGAATGGACTATTGTACAAGGGACAGTCTGTAATGATACCATCATCACTGCGGCGCCAGATGCTTACCAAACTGCATGAACCTCACATTGGCATCGTGAAAACTAAGGAGAGAGCCAGGAACATAATCTTTTGGCCGAACATAAACTATGACATAGAACAGTTAACTCAGTTTTGTGGAGTGTGCAACTCGTTCCGAAAATCAAACATCAAACAACCTCTCATTCCACATGAAATACCGAATACTCCTTGGACAAAGGTTGGAGCAGACATTTTTCATTTCAAGGGCAAAGACTATTTGTAATTGGTGGATTATTACTCTAAATACCCAGACATCATACCACTTCCAGATTTACGAGCCCGATCTACCATTGCAGCATGCAAAACAGTATTTGCTAGAAATGACATACCACAAGAACTCTTTTCAGACAATGGACCGCAATTTAGTTGCCATGAGTTTAAGTGTTTTGCATCGGAATTGGAATTTACACACAGAACATCAAGCCCTCGTTATCCACGTTCGAATGGGCAGGCAGAGCGCTGCATCCAGACCATTAAAACCTTGCTCAAAAAGGCGGAAGAGAGCAACGGTGATCCAAATATTGCTCTCTTAGAGTACTGAAATACACCTATTGATGGAATTGGAAAATCACCCGCACAGCTGTTGATGAACAGAAGTCTTCGTTCAGAGATTCCTACAACTCAAACATGGTTGGAGCCAAAACCTTTGGAATCTCAACTCTCCACACTTCAACTTCGTCAGATGAAACAGAAATATTTCCATGACCGAACCTGTTCTAAATTACCGCACATTGAAGAGAGAGAGAGAGAGAGAGAGAGAGAGAGAGAGAGAGAGAGAGAGAGAGAGAGAGAGAGAGAGAGAGATCATTCGTATGCAGAATCCAGAAAATCGAAATTCGGAACCAGGAGTCATTCAACAGAACCTTGGAAATCGTTCATACAGGATATTGAACCAACATGGAAGAGCTCTTCGGAGAAACCGTGGCCATATATTGAAATCGCGGGAAACCAACTTCCAGATGTTACCCCCAGAAATTGAACCACCATTGAGTGAATCTGTACCAAGTGAAAGTGAAAATTCTGGTGATGTGTCTAATGTTAATACCCCACATTCAAGTCAGGAAAATCCTGTGGCAAACAACAAACCCTCGGAAACCAGGTCAGGAAGAATCTCGAGACCACCCGCCTACCTATCGGAATATGTGAAATAACTTGATGTATTTGTGTTCATGTTTTGTACGTCTACTATTCGTTTGTAAAAAATATATTACTTATGAAATCCAATTGATTGTAATTTTGAAGAAACAATTTTGAATTTTAAGAAACTCTTAAACTTAAATGTGTGTGATATTCATAGTAAGTAAAGAGGGGGATGTGATGTAGTTTGTGTTATCCGGAATTGGTCGGGTCGACCATGCATATTTTTGTGTATAGTGTGACAATAAAAGAGCATTCTCGAAAAGACACATGGCGGTGTTCTAAGTGAATCGTTGTCTCAATGAAAGACAATACAGAGGGTTGTCCCAAAATAGCGTAGACAGGACACATAATTTATAATCTGTTCACTGCAATTTCATTAAACTTCTATGTTTTCTTCAATGACCCTTTGGCAAACAATACTAAAAAAAATTAAAATCTGTACTTGATGTATTTCTCGATAAAATGAATAATTAGTTTAAATAAGTTTTGTCAGGCGGCGCAATGTGCGACGTCGAAATTTTCCAGTTTTATGTTGTTGCTAAACCCTCCACATCGTTTAAGATAACATTTACGTTTTGTTTCCCAAAAAGACTTAGAAAAAAATATCATCTTTGAACAACTTTCCTGAGTGCACATTTTTATTTGTTTTATTTGAAATGTTATATTCAAAAACTACTTTCCCTCGCAATTTTCATTTCATTATGTTGATTTTAACTTTTGTTTTTGACATTGCGCCGCATGTCGAATTTCTGATCTAACATGCTTTCATTTCATTTCACTAATTTAATCTCAAACAATATTTGATTTTCAAACGTTATTTGAATAACCATTTTTTGAACCCTTTGTGACACAAATTTCATCTTCCTTTGTCTTCGATTAACTGAATAACGCCACTTGTCTACGCTATTTTGGGACAACCCTTGTAGACTGTCGTTTTAAGTGCGACTTTATCGAGACTATAATCTTTTCGGAAAATTTCGGAGTTTTTCATTGTATCGGAATCGGTATACGGGACACTCTAAAGACCTTAAATATAGTCTCGTTCAACCAGACACTCGGCTGTCTCCGTAAATCTCTGACGAGCAGAGGGCTCGTCGGAGATTTACGGAGACAGTCGGACGTCTGGTTGAACGAGACTACCTGAAATACTGAAAACCTGAATGACATGAAATTTTATATAAATGATATATTTGAATTTCTTTGTTCTGCGTCACCTGATGAGCATATGATCTAACGTGATTCAATACAATGCAACAAAAAATAAAAATGGTTTGAAAAACATAATCTCCCAGAGAATAATGATCTAGTTGAACTTTGTCTTAGAATGATGTACAGCTCAATTTTCCATTACTTCATACTATGGCAATGGTCATACAATTACTGTTAGAAATGCTTACAGTAATGAACTCGATTCTTAATAATAATATTAAAAAGTTACAATTCAAAACGTGTCGCTGAAAAATATATTAAAATTTACAATAAAGAATAATAGTACAACCAACTCGTTATTTTCTTCTTTGTGGTGCGTTTTAATGTAAACAGCTAATGATGATTCATACAACAATTATATTTTTTGCGGCCCATTTGACGCTTGCGTCAATATTTTGTTCTTGTTGCAGGTGATGTAATTGGGTCCGCAAACCAGAAGGTCATCCCCTCGTCATTTAACTTCCCCGTTTTATGCATACATCATTTATCCATTCATGTATATACGTAGAACACAATATGTTCATTGTTTACCAAATAATGTTTAAGGTGTCGTATTATAAAAATGTATGAAATTTAAAAAACGTTTGTGTATGCATACGTATTTGCACATTTTAAACCATTGTCAGGTAAAACTCAATTACATGTATAGCTTACGGACACCATAATACACGTGTTGAAATACTAAAGGTAAAATCAGTTACACTGGTGCAGGGATTTTCTAGTGTATTTGTAAAATATCTTTACTTATAAGTATAGATACTTGTTGCCTGACGTAATGACGTAAGGCACATCAAAGGTTTAAAAATTGCCTTCTCCAAAACAGATCACGCAAAGGGAGCAAGCAATATCAAGATTTTTCATAAAAAGACAAACCGATGCATGTTTAATGGGTCAACATTTACATTCGCAATAAAAAAAAAATGTTTTATATGATGTAATGAGCTACAGTAAGCAAGAGTTTTTAGGTAAAAGAGCAGTTCACAATGCACGTGGTAATCTGGATTTAAAAATAGATTAGCAATATTTGAACAGTGGAAAGGAAGGGGATTTCATCGCAACACGTAACAAATTTCAAAATTAATGGTGTTGGATTATCATCATTAACAAAGAATCATCAGTTTAAAGTAAAACAAATATATATTCATGGGATGTTTTCTGAAGGAACTTATTCGTCGGAGCGGTGTGTGACCAGTTTTTTATCAATTGGGCAATTTCATACATCTTAAAAGGGTATAACACGGGTGTCTTACTTATTATAACTTTAACTGGTCAAGTGTGAATATTTATTCGATCGTTGTTTTTTTCTATAACATTAGATCCAAGGTATAAGATATGTAGTTGTTACAAAACAAATGTCAAAGAATTGAATTTACTCCCTCCCCATAAATCTATGGATAAATTCATTCATAGCATCGGAGATATCATCCTTTGCGTGAATGGTAAAGCAGAATTTTTTTTTACCACAATAGATAAATATAATGCTCCATTTTAAATCAAAAGCGATCATAAACAAATATAAAGCACTGTGTAGTAAATGTGGTGTGACATGTCTCAAATAGTCAGCATATGAACTTTGGTATGCAATTTAATTTTTTTTTCTTTGATCAAATCACATCAAATTGTTTACAAGAATAAAAATCATATGTTTTGTAATTGGATCGTGCATGTTTTGAATGTTGTAAATCTTTTTTTATAGATATCAATCATGACGGGTCCATTGCTTCCTATTCATTCAGAAGATCTAAAAGAACGTTTAAATTCCTTCGAATTGAGAATTCCAGGACGTAGCGCACTTGTTCGAAGCCTACTTTCCGAACATTCAATACCACATCTTGTGAAATATATAAATTCCCTTTCCAAAGACATCGAACTTACAGAGGACCTAAATGACGACAATCCAAGAAAGGTGATCGAGCTTAAAGTTGACGTTATTAGTGAAAATGATCAACTAAGTGTGACGACTAAAGAGGTAAATTTGTTTTTTAAAACCAACACATTAATATTTAAAGCAATTAAAATCTACGAACAATGAAAATTGATCTCAAACTAATGAAACTAGAAACTATGGTAAAATCTTAATGACGTGTTTTTTATACCCCCCGCAAACAAAGTTTGGGGGGGGGGTATATAGGAATCACCTTGTCCGTCCGTCCGTCTGTCTGTCTGTCTGTCTGTCCGTCTGTCTGTGCAATCGTGTCCGGTCTATATCTTTCTTATGGAGAAACATTGGAAGTTCTTACTTCACACAAAAATTGCTTATGACCTTAGGGTGTGTCATGACCTTGACCCAAGGTCATTCGGTCAAGGTCAAGGTCACTGGCAGAAAAAGTGCAAAATTCGTGTCCGGTCCATATCTTTCTTATGGGAAAACATTGGAAGTTCTTACTTCACACAAAGATTGCTTATGACGTAAGAGTGTGTCATGACTCTGACCCAAGGTCATTCGGGCAAGGTCAAGGTCACTGGCAGAAAAAGTGCAAAATTCGTGTCCGATCCATATCTTTCTTATGGGAAAACATTGGAAGTTCTTACTTCACACAAAGATTGCTTATGACCTAAGGGTGTGTCATGACCTTGACCCAAGGTCATTCGGGCAAGGTCAAGGTCACTGGCAGAAAAAATGCAAAATTCGTGTCCAGTCCATATCTTTCTTATGGGGAAACATTGGAAGTTCTTACTTCACACAAAGATTGCTTATGATTAAAAGGTGTGTCATGACCTTGACCCAAGGTCGATTGAGAAAGTTCAAGGTCATTGTTTCAAAAAAGCTTAATTCGGTCTGTTTCATGTCTTGTATTAATGGAAATATAAGAAGCTAAAAATTAACAGTTTTCAAAAATAAAGCAGTTGTTATTTATAGAAAATGGACAGTGAAATAGATTCATCCAATATTTTCTATAATAGCAAAAATACACTCGTTATGATTTTTTTCTTAGCGGGGGGTATCAATTGTGAGCTTGGTCACAGTACCTCTAGTTTGTTTTTGTTGATTTCAATAATAATTGTGTGTGACTGAGTTACAACGGATGTGATATGACGTCATGACAAACGTCATATTTAACGTCGCAGTAGCGATTCCAAATCAACAAGACCGAAGAGACAAGCTCTCCGCACGATCGACGTTCATGACAAAGTAAAGACAACTTCTGAAACTTATGACCATCCTCCGTAACAGTCCCCCTTAAGCAAGTTGAAAAGGAATGGTTAATTAGGGCAGAAAAATTAACATAATTGTAATGGCAAAGAGTTTACAGAGGAGGGCAGCAAACACTGAACCCGTATTAATCGATTCTAGGAACCTGATGTCCTATTTAGCCTAGGAACTTAGACACTCGTATTATTAAAAATAGTTTTTTGGTGTTTTTAATGCTTAGGGAAAACAGTACATGTATTGATATAAATTTCAATATAATGTTGCTTTTTGGTTGATAAAATGTTAATATCTTTACTATTCATCATTTGTATACAAATATCAGATTCGAGCATTGTTCACATATCAACGACCCTTTTCTTCTGAATTTCGTTGTAACTTAACTTCTCATTTTTATTTTGGTATATCATTTGGAATACACAAATAACTACTATCACATTTTCATCTCGAGTAGTCCAATGTGTCTTTAAATTGTGCTTTAAGGTAGTCCATCCATAACTATCATATTTCGTATCTAATAGATTGCAAGTTAGTTCAGTATAATCTTAGTGTGATTTTAAGGGGTTTATTAAAAAATTAAGATTTACCTTTGAAATAAAAATAAAAATTGATGTTAAAAAAATTTACCTTATGTTGAAGTTAACATTGAAGTCAAAGGGGAAATGCATTTTTAATTATATTTTTTTAGAACAAGTAATTTTCTCACATTTCTCTTAGTAAAAAGTTGCAAAAGCTTTCTCCTTCTTCGAATATGCTAAAACAATCCATAATTTACCATACATATTTTCAGAAAATGATATATTTTTTAGAATTTTCCTAAAGGGCGGACAACTCTTAAAAAATCAAGTGCAAAATGTTTATTTAATTGACTATATGCATACCTCTGAGTTTGGGTTATGTCAGCCTCAGTATGATATTAAAATATGTATTTCATGCAGTATGGATCAATCAAAATTGTAAAATTTGCCTCGGTTATGGATGGACTACCTTAAAGTGGATGACCATCAAATCTAACAACTGCTGCATGTTTTGATGGGGCTCACTATAAACTAAGGTGTTTTTTTTCCATTCAGTTTCAGCGAATTTCATTTTGATAAGCCTTCTTTAGTTTATCGTGACGCAAACAAACTATATTCATAGCAGTAAGAATATTTTTTGCTTTAGTTAGTCTATTCAGAACTGACGTGTCACACCATCAGACTCTGGCACCTGCACGTGAACTATCGAAATATGGCGTGTCAACCCATCGGGGTTTAACAAGACCACTTTGGCGTGACCATCGTACTGAGTCCCGTTGCACATTAATATGCTTTAATGTATATAGCGTTGGAAGCTCTAAATTCGTTATAATCCAAGATTATACCCCTTTGTTTTCCTAGCAGATATGGCGAGATTCAGTCCAATGGTCATGCAAAAAAATCATGAATATAATGTAAAGTCATTCGAAGAAATGGAAGCCCTTAATTTGTATGTTATCACTTATTTAGTGTAAAATGTTGAACCGAACTCCTAATGTGGCATATTTTTCTACGGTAACGACTCGTAGGCCTCGATGATATTTTAATAAATAAAGCAGGGCTCATAAGGTACGCATCAAATTTAGTAATCGCACAAAAGATAAATGCATTCTCAGTCCGACATTAATATTTTCCTTAATAATATAACTGTATGCAGGGTAATATTCGCCCTTGCTTATTTTCGTTCGTTTCGTCTTCGTTGTCAGATTGCAAATTGAAGACTGGGCGAATTTCATTCTCGCAAATAATACCTCATTTAACACAATAGCATCTGGACGAATTCAAGACGGGATGATCCGTTTGCATGTGTAGAAGGGAGAAAATAACATGGGCTGAAAATAACAATATACAGTAATTTGATATTTCAATGTCTTAGTATGTGAAAGAAAAGTCAATGGATTTTCACAAATCAGGTAACTGATACGTAGGGTCATCTGATTCAGATCTTAATACACTTATTATCTTTATTGTTAATCGATATTTGGTTTTATTAACCCATGTCCAGTTAACAATACACATTTGCAAGCTCGGTCAATATCACTTTCTGTGTTTTCGTTCGATAGTATTTAAAGCTGACGTGAATTCACAAATGCGAATTATTTATTTTTTTCATCTTTGACTACCACTATATTGCATGTACATTAGTTGTCCATTTATATCACTCATCGCTACACTCCCCCCTTTATTTGGCAAATAACACTATTTGTGCGTCACCGCATTCAGGTATTTCATTCATCCAAACATGTTACATTGGACGAAAAGAAAAAAAACGTTCTCCCCCCCTTTTCGGCAAAAAAGCATTGTAAGGAAGAAGATTAATATTTTTAGGGTATCAACATTTAAAATTACTTACATGTACATCCTTCCGACAAGTTTCAAATAAATGTGTTACATTTAAGTTAATTGACCTATAGTTACCTTTCATGTTTATATTTCATTGATAGGATGCTTCGACACCCCAACGTTTCTTTCGAAAAGGAACTAGAAGAGTCAGGGTCATCCTAGTCCACAGCGAATCAATAAATGTTATTGATGCAAAACTTGCAGTGTATCGAAAATATGCTCACAGCATCGACTTACAAAATACATACCTACACCATACGCTGGATGATTGTGATGAATTTGTAAGGTTTTGTGCTGGTTGGAAACTGTCCTCGTATTATGACCTTGTCGAATCTTTGGAGAAACCATTTGCGGAAAACGCTCATCGACAGGTGGTGACCAGAGCTTTTGCTAGATGTGTGACGAGAAATAGAGTTAGAGAAATTTGCTGTCAGGAATATATCGATGGAAAAGCATTGGGAAGTGGGCCTTATAAATGTCGCCTACAGAGTACTGTTAAACGTTTGAAAAAGGACCTAGTTGACAAAACTTTGAGAAAATTATCTGAATCATTAGAATCAGAAATATGTACAGATATATATCAAAATATTTCAGAAGCTATTAAACACACGCTAGAATTTGAATTTTCTGATCTGGGACAGCGGTTGTCCATCAATGTAATTCCTTTCATAGAACTGAATTTTAGAGCAATCCTCGTTGAGATTTTTCAAGGCATCTCAGATATTATTGTTGCTGTAACCGAATTCATCGTAACAATCATTTTTCCAGTGGACATCAACACCTACGAGTGGAGAGAGCAAGTTGCTGATGATATCTTTGAACAAGTTTCAGATAATTGCCCAGTGGTTATTGACAAAACGGTGGAACGAATTTCCAGTACTTTTTCTCCCACAAAGGATGAATTGAAAGATATCAAATATTTAATAAAAAGTAAAATGGAACAACTAGATTTGCCAGTGGATCAGAAACAAAGTAAGGATGATTAAATAAAAAAAATTTTGATTAAAAGAATAGACAATGACCACCTAAAATGAAAAATGTTTATATTTGATATGTTAAGTTACGTACAGTCAGTTCAAGCATATCTTTTACAACATACACCATAGCATAGCATAGCATTGAAATCTCATAGCATAGCATTGGAATCCCATATCAAAGCATACAATCTCATTCGTCATATCATACCATAGCATAGCATACAACATTATTTTAACTCGGTTTTAAATGTTGTTATTTGAAAAAATAAATGTTTACATGATAGATTTGTGGTAAACTTTCGCTTCTTATTATTTTACTTCGAAATGTTTGGAACTCTTCTGTGTATGGAGGCGTTTTTGTTCAAATCTCATAGCATAGCATAGCATACCATATCATTAAGCCCTTCATTTCAATTTCTCATAGCATAGCATACAAATATCATAGCATACCATACAAATCTCATAGCATATCATTAAAATCGCATACAATAGCATAGCATTAAATTGTAAAATATATGCTTGAAATGACTGTACACCTTTTAATTCAGCAATCGATAGAGAACCAACAACATATTATTCAAAGATCATTTTCTTTCTCTTTTTATTTGCGTGTCACTGATTTTTGTTGATTGTGAGAGATAAATTCAATTATTTACTAATTATATGCTTAGTAATTTTGTTTTTGTGTTTTACAGTTGTTGAACTCTGGAAAAAAAGAGATATAGTACAGGACAAAGCTAGATTGAAAAAGCATCAGTCATTTTTACAATACATAGCTGGTCTGAATTCTAACGGTAAACCAATTATCAGAGTTTTTTTCCGAGACGATAACGAAGATAACGATTTTGAATCATTTTGCAAAGGTTGTTGTACAGTGGCAGATGACACATATTTTGATTTTGTACCAGTTGCTGTAAAAGCTCCAAGGGAAATGAAAAAAGATGATGAATTAACTGTTGAGGAAAGGAAAGCATCTGCTTTTGACACAATTGAAAGGAGAAAATTGGAAAAGGTCATTGATGAACAAGGAGATACAATATATGCAAAATTCTCAAATGTCATAGGTATCGGAATAAGTCAATTTAGAGATGATGGCGAAAACATCCTGAAGAAATCCTGTATTGTTTTGTATTGCTTAGCGAAAGACATAACTCCGTTTGGAGAAAATAAATTACCAGAATCCCTCAAAGGATATCCATGTGATATTAGAGAAGACTTCGTCATGTTTGGAAACGGGAAATGTCCACATGAATGCCCCGCTTTCAACAAAAGCCTTCCCGAACCTGGATGCTGCATTGGAATAACAGACTCCTACGGATCCGTTGGGTTTTTAGTAGAGTTCAGAAATCACTTAAAATGTGGATTTCTAACAGCATCACATGTTGTAGTGCAGGGTTTCAAAGATTTTTACAGACCTAACATACGCTTACCAAATACAAGCTCTTCGAAAAATAAGGAACCCGTTGTTCACGTAATAAACTCGGCTTTTGAACATACAAACGTTGGAGAAGTTGTTGAAGCATTTTTCGGAAATTATGATTCTAAAGAGGGCGTTGATTTAGCTTTAGTGAAAAGTGAAACTCTCAGACAAGGTGGTATGTTATTTTTTTCACTTCATTAATAATTTCGTTAATTAAGTAGCAATCCACTGGATGAAAAATCAAGTTTCAGCAAAACTGAAACTATATGGAAACCTTGCTGAAACTTGAAGTTGAAGTTTCATGTATAGTTTCCGCAATGCGGAAACCATTATATCGATTCAGCAAGTATCCGTTAGGTTTCAGACAGCAGAAACTTTAGTCTAAGATTCCTGATGGTTTCCGCAATGCGGAAACTAAATTTGAATCGTGTGAAAAGTTGTGTAAATTATTATGGAAATATCAATCAGTTTCAGAACATTTCCGCTAGGTTTCAGTATGCTGAAACTTTAAGTTAAGATTCCTGATGGTTTCCGCAATGCGGAAACTAAATTTGAATCATGTGAAAAGTTGTGTAAATTATAATTATGGAAATATCAATCAGTTTCAGAACATTTCCGCTAGGTTTCAGTATGCTGAAACTTTAAGTTAAGATTCCTAATGGTTTACGCATTGCTGAAACTATTACTAAAATTGATTTGAGTTTAATAGTGATATCATTTATTTTCAACAGGTTTAAGTTTAATTCTAGCCTAATGATAATGAATCCTTACATACTAAAATGTATAGTAAGGTTTCAGCGTGACTGAAACTATATGTATACATGTAACTATCTTCAAATGTGGCAAATAAGGCGATTAAGAACCTTACTAAGTAATTAATTGAATTTAAAAAGAAAAACTGATGCCTGATCTTGTTTAATGCATATGATGAAATCATTAATCTTAGGTACTCGGGCACGTGTATACATGTGTATACATTCTTTGTCCAGGTGACCTCCTCTGTGATTTTCCTGTATATTCTGTGTGGATTGCAGGGTTTTTTCTGTCAGGAGTGAACAAAAGACTGTTACATAACATATACACAGTACGAAGCGTGAGTTTATAACTGGAGCCCGGCGGGAATTTTTTTTCAATTTGTGTATACCTGAGTTAGTAAAACTGATAAGTAAATTATAATTATTTAGTAAACAAAAATCTAGCTAGTTGTATATCGCAAAAACAGTGTATGAAGAAGTATTTTACTCAATACACTCAATAAATTAATATATCTATTTTGTAAGAATCCTTCTTAAATCATTTAGTTATCATTTGAATGAACCTTGAGGTACAGTAACTAATTAAGCAAACAAATTAAGGTAAAGTCGTTGTAAATTTTTACAAATCGTACCAAATATTCGTACAAACTGAAGCTTAGAGCTAATTCATTTCTTTTTTAATACCACGCCAACACATGTACACAGGAATTTTTTTAAAAAAATTCTACAGTTGATAATAACCAGTAAAACCCACTTGGAGTTTGAGTCTAATATAATAACTGTTTAATTATTTACATGCATTTCAGACTTTACTACATGTATGACTGTATCATGATTCACTGGCGTCGGAAGCAAATTGAAAGTGGGGGGGGGGGGGGGGGGGGCTAGACTAATCCTTAGAAATATTTAGGAAAACCCCTAAAACACCCTAATTCCCAAAATCATGAAAATCCTATCCTAGTAATCCGTCGAGGGGGGGGGGGGGGGTATACCTATACTATATACTTCCGAAAATAAATTTCCCTACCCAATTTTTCCCCCTAAAATCATGAAATTCCTAATCCGTGTCGGGGGGGGGGGGAGGGGGGGGCTAGTATGCCTATTACTCCAACTACTCAATCTTTCAAGGTAAATTTAGGAACAATTACATTTCCGGCGAGAAAAAGTGAGGGGGGGGGGGGGGCTATATGCCTATTGGTTAAGTCTAACTTTGCACTAAGCCCCCCCCCCCCCCCCCCCCCCCCCCGGTTTGACGCCTATGTGATTCGTGCATTTCTATACTTTGTATTTACTTTCTGTACTGTAAACACAGATATTGATACACGTTTATGAAACATTCACATGTGTCTGTTATAAGATATAATAAGCATTATTTATAATTTTACTGAAGTTATACGTTATATTACAAAATCAGTTTAAAATCCAGCACTAGCCATGTTGTGCACGTGATTTTAATCCCATTTTTAAAATTTGATTATACATTCGTATACATTTGATGTAGAAAGTATACCAAATAATTAAAATTATATTTTGTTTATATATCAGTCCGACGTGTACGTCTTACTTCCCGGCTTGTTTAACGCGTTTGTATTTTAATTTCATAAGTATTCTTAACGTACTGTTCATCGCATGACCAATCAGTGCACATGTGTAACTGTAAAATAATTGCCATCAATTCATCGTAGTTGTAAATTCACAGTACGGGTGAACGCTGTTAACCGGACCCCGTTAATTGATCGGCATCTAATTATATTTGTGATTTCTGTGTGTTCATGCAGAACCTGCTCTGTGATGAACATAATATTTTCACACCTCTATATTTTGAATAAGAATATGACCGTGCTTAGAATCGCGGTGAAAATTGGAAAAGTCAAGACTAACTTGTCAGTAAACTATATATGGCTATATCATATTTAGTTTGGCAAAATCATCAGTACATGTAAAGAAAATATAGTTAAAGACAAAATCTGATACATATGTCTCATTAAAACTTGTTTAATTTCATTAAACATTTGTAAACAAACGGTCGGCCATTTTTTTTGGGGTTAATCACGTGTTACAAATACAATTCCAATACTTTGTCGTATTAAACGAAATACTGACTCCGACAGTTCTTATTTGAAATGAATATACATGTAAAAAGTATACTATTCGGTAAAAATTGATAATATTGATTAAACATTATTCATTTTAAACTATCCCAAGATGCACTTTTCCAAGATTTAGCGGGTTCTGATTGGTCAGTATTGGCGCACTTTATGATTCCGAGCGAAGGTTAAAATGGACAAGAAGGTGCTGTTGTAAAATGGAGAATTGAGAACCATTAATAGCCTCTACAACAAGGAGATAATGCAGGAACGAAGAACTCATGTCAAGGTAACTTAATTCACAATATAGATACTCCCAATAACATTTTCAAGGCTCTAATTTATCTCTCATTTGTAAACGAGATCTCGCGCCATCAAATCAAGATGGCGTCATTTTTTCAAACTGGGTTCGGCGTTTTAATTTTTATTACCGTATCTCTTTTAAATATGCGTTTTGACCAAGTTAACCATTAACCAACTTTATATGCATGATAATCAAGATTATCCAGGGTATACACATATATAATTATATAAACGTCCCTAATATATGAATGCTTGGTTGGTAAACAAGACGAACAATGAATCTTTCGCACATTATACAATTTACAAACTCTTTAAATGTAACGAAAAAAAATTATTAATTAAATCCGGACAATGAAATCTTTCACGTTTTTCTTTTTCAGCATTGACAGCATACAAAGTCAATGTTTCCGGTGATTAGTTGCATCCTCTGTTCGGTGATTCGGGTGAATGTTTTGACCAGCTGGACGATGTGAACGCAAGGTATTGCTTTGAAATTGATTATTTTCACCATTAACTTATACATGTGTTGGATGTTTATAATTTACTGTAGTAATTTTTGGGAAATCCAGGTCTAAGTTCTTGAAAAGGAGGTTGATGGGGGGGGGGGGGGGGGTGAAACACACTTATTGTTGACAAGTTTTTCCATTGTTCAACAAACAATAATTGAATCAAAATGAAAATAACATAGCTTCAAACATAAAATGAAACAGTTTAGACCAGATACTACTGTAGCCATTATATGACATAGTCTAAACAGCAACTGGCAACTGCATAGTTACTGTAGCTTCTGTATTCAGAATTTTATTCAAAATGCTTTTATTACATGTTAGGCTGAATGTTTATTGTTTAAAAACCTAAATGAAACTTTGTTATTCTTGTTTAAGGTAGGTCCCTACTCAGGATTTTTTTGGTTAAATTAAGGTTTTTTTTCATTAAAGCTATACACGCTATAATTTGCGTCAATTTTGAATAAAGGGGAAAATGTATGTGTTTGATTACTAATAAAAGTTACCTTTATTCTGTTAATTATAATGCTCAATTCGATCACGTAACAAATATATCAAATATTAAACAATAAAAAATATTTATTTTCCTGCCAGGAAAGTAATGCCTCCTCGTGAATATCAATCTATCACGTGATATCGACAGCTAAATTTAGCCTATCATACCAAAACTGGTGAAGGGTCAACATCTTCATAATTGTGATAGTTTCACAAAGGAAAGGATATTTTCAGTAAAGCATAAATTTGTCCGATATACGAGTACAAACAAAAGAAAAAAATACAAGCCTGTGAGTAGATATGAATACTTCCTTTAAAAAAATGACGTAGACCTGTGTTTTTCCCCATATGTGCTATTTATAGATCCTATAAGTGTTAATGCAGAAGTAAGGGTATCGTGAATGGCAAGCGTATTTTACTCATTATACATGTATGTATTTCAAATTAACAACTGTTAAGCATATTAAAAATCAAGTTGGATATTTAATTAGGCAAACAATAACGACCACCTAGTTCTCCGCGGACATGCGCAATGAGGTCGGTTTGCTCTTCCTTCATCAATATTCATGAAAAGGTCTGTTTTCCTTGCAGGAAAATAAACAATTAAAAATCGATATCTTTGTAACGAGATGGAATTCACCCTTGTAATTTACAGATTAAGGATAACTTTTATAAATAGACAAACACATGCGTTTTCACTGTCATTCAAAATTGACGCAAATTATAGCGTGTATAGCTTTAATCAAGTAGAATAATACCTTATGTAATAAAAAAGCCCCAAAAATACATGTCTTAACTATTTACTTTTAACACTAGAGTCTCCAGAAGATGCATACCCCCTTCTTCGATCACACGATTTCAACCCAAATCATTATTTGGCCCATATTAAAAAAATATCAAAGTAAAACAAAGTTTCAAATGTTTTAATTTATCATTAAATATGTAAGAAAGTAATAACAAGTGTTATTATCATCAGTTGATTGATTAAAATGAAATTTTATATTGAAATGTTACAAAAATGCTATTTCAAAATGTTTACATATTTTCACATTTTTTGACTTATCTTAAAAATTTTATGGTTAAACACCATTTTTTAAACTTTAAAATATTAGATTTATGTCTACTGCAACTAAAAAGCAAAAAAAAATATAGTACTTGACGTGCTTCCTTTTTTTCTACGACCTTTAGAACACATATACCCCCTTATCAAATGCAGCTAAAAAAATTGTCACAAACACAATTTAACATTATATCAGAAAACAGCACATTTATTTCATTTGTTTGCTTTGATATACACTAAAAGTCTTCTTTCAAAACTACATGTATTGAGTACAAATTAATTTTTTGGATAAACAGCACCTTTCCTCTGCATATATAAACACAAAAGTACTAAAATCTCAGTACATAAATTCACGATTTCCAACTATAAGACTCATTGAAGATCAAAACCTTTATATACTGGTAGACATTATTTACACTTGACTGCTTATATCAGATTCAGAATTATCAATTAAACAAGACATAAAAATAATTATATTATCTAAAATGATCATTGTACATGTATAATGCAGTACAGTCTATACAGTACAATGTACTGTTCTTCAAAATTACAAGCTGTAGATATACCAGTACTGAGGATCATATATCCTGTTTACATGTACATTATATGTATATGTATATATACATTTACAAAGAATTCAAAAAATCTACAACTTTGTCAATAACATTTTTTGACTTGGAAATACGTGCCCTCTTTGAGTCTGATACTGACTCACTAAAAACATTGCGAATGCCATTATGGGGGTCTCGTGTATGAATAAGTTTCAACTTATTCAAACTGAGGGCACATGAAACAAGTCTCTGGCATATAACAGATGAAATAACTTTCTTGTGAACAAGTGGTTCAAGTGATGATTTATCACTGTGTAGTAAGCTAAGCTAAAAACATCAGTATCTCCACAATGTATGGCTAACTTTTTTTCATAAAGAAGCCTCAAACTAGTAACATCAGACATTGCATTGTGTGCATCATAATCTATGCCAATAAAGGTTTTCACTAATGTTTCTTGCTTAAAATTGGCTACACTTGACTTTTCAAACACTTTCTTTGAAAGTTTGTATGTGTCAATAAAACCGGAAACCTCATTCTGAAAACTATTTACAAGATTATATTTTTGTAAATTGTGTATCAAAATTGGAACATCAAAGTTTTGAATGTTATGTCCAATCAAAAATGGTTTGGAGGATGATGCCAGGAACATGATAAACTGCTTTAGTCCTTCATCAGCACTAACCGACACCAAAGGCTGCCCAAGCCGCTTCAGAATGCCATTCTCATATGTCAGTCCAGTTACCTTGGATGCACCCTCACTGATTCTACCGTTTGGCTTCAAATAGATGTTGAGTGACTTTTCCCCACAAACAGCAGCAATCTGCACAATATCTGAGGTTCGCTCTAAAATAAAAGTGAAAGAAATGAACTTTGTGTGAATTCAGTGTTCCAATATTGTAAAAGACATAAAAAGTTAGACTAAGTGTAGAAATTTCAAACTAACACTTCACGTCATTTTAATGGGTTTAATAACACCTACGGAATCCTGTTGTTTCCAAGTCAAAGTACATCAAAGAACTGCTCTCAGGTGATGGCTTTAATGGTACAATGGTGATATCCTCCAAATCAGCAGCATCATCATCCATGCCTATTTTGGACCTGTATGTATCACCTGTAAAATAATATGAGGATAATCACTCAGAAATGGCATTGTGAACATTTTCATTATATTCACAGCTTATCCAATAATAAGCAGTAATACTATATGTTTAACATACCCTCTAAAACTGACTGAGAAGCATCTTTTGAAAGTCTTTCTGCCTTAAGCTCCAAGCGTCTTCTTTTCATGGATTGCTGGCTTTGTTGTAAGCGCTTCCGTTTCAGCTTGTTGGCTAATCTGACTGGGTGCTTTGTTGTGAAGAGTCCCGGTGAGAGAGCCAACTTCTTATTGAGCTGTTTAAAGAAAGTATTTTTATTTACAAATCATCACACATTATTTTGATAAATGCAAATACATGTATTAATCAAATTAGCAATGTTAGTCAAACTGAAAAAAGAAATTATCAGGAATGCAAAGAAAATATGGAAAAACATATCAACATAAATATGCAAATAAAAATGTATAACAAAACAACGTAAATGTTCAAAAAAGGTAGCAATAGTAAAAAGAATTCAATTTCAACTACAAACATGTTTCTACCTCTGTTACATAACTATAACCATCATTCTTTTGGCACACAGTTGCCGAAACACGTGAGTGCAAGCTCTCTGAGCCTCCGAAATATCTGTATTATGAATTATGATACTGCATGTACATCATACCCAAGCAACTTTTCAAGTCAGCTTTTTAAATTGGATATTCAGAAATCTAAAGAATATTAATAGTTAGACTTGTTCACTAAGTAATAAAAACTGACAAAGTTTACTTACAACCGCTTTGGTGCTTTACTGGAGACCATTAAGTTGAAATTCTCATTTAGCTGTGTGGATCCTATGTGTGAGAGTTCACTGGCATTCTTTGAATACTTCTCAAACAGGTCCTCTAAAGCAGTACGGAGAACAGTACAGGACAAAGGTTTACCATATGGCAGGTGTTTGGGTTTGTAACCTGTCTTTTGACTCTTGCACCATTGACCACAAGACTGATGCTCTCCTATAAAAAATACATATATTGTAGAATTGTTAAGAATTCTAATGAGAGAAATTAATCAGTGTATAAAAGTTACATTTGTAGTAAAATTCTCTAACCATATAAGTGTGGAACAATATTTCTAAGATCAGTCTCAAGCTGAGAAGGGTTGTCCTTATTCTGCTGAATGCAGTACATGAAGCATCGTTCCATGTGCCCCCTGATTTTGACATTTCTTAAAACCTTGTGAGCACTACTTAGCTCCACCAAAGCACCAGTGAATCCCTTCTTAGTGTGATTACTATCAGAACGTTTGGATATGTTTGGATTGACTTGAGCCTTTACTCTGGCAATTGTTGTAGAGTCATTGTCCATTATCAAAGTATCTACCTAAAAAGAGATGCAATAAGCCCTACACATGAAGCAAAATGTTAATAAAACTGAAAAATAAAATTCTCTGTTTTCATTATGTTTATTCTATGTCTGCTTTTAATAAATTGATAGAAATATTTTGCAATTACCTTTCCCCCTGACATCTCTACCTTCTCGAGCATCTCACATGCCATGGCTGGCTCCATTGCCTTCTCTGATCCGGTCCAATTTTTACAGCACTGATGTACACGGGGAGGATTACCTTTGGATTCGGCAGCAGCACATATCCTGCATTTTTTCCCTTTTACAGAGAAACTTATGATTTTCTTTGATTTTTCTCCAAACAGAGATGCATGCCCTACATATGAATCAAACATAAGCAATGTACATCACTCAGAAGAACACTTTGAACAAGATAAACATTATTGTATTTATATACATGTACCATAAATTATATTCATATATCTTCATGCATGATGCAGAACTCACCAGTAAGACTATTATAGGCTTGCCAGTACCCCGTTTTTGCCAAGCACCATCAAAGCTGGCTGATAGACTCCCTTCACTCCTAAATTAATAGTATTTTGAATTTGAATTTTAAAATTTCAAGTTCTGAATAAACTAAATGAAAGTATACATTTTTTTGGTTAAAAAAATTAATAATATATTACAATCTTATTTCCTCTTGCAGACTTTTTTGGCATGTTTCTTCCGCCATTTCTCCAAGTTGTTGTCCAACCTCCCTCTCTCTATTCTTTAGAGTTTTCTGTGACACACATGGTATATTCAAGGCAGCCAGGAGGGTATTTACATGGGTTTCACCATATCCTCCATTAACCATACCTATTAATTAGAATTTATTTATTTTAAAATTACAACAAAAATTTAAAAGTATCTAAGACAAATTTTAAGTCCTTGACTTTGTATATTTTCTTTGATGCATTTACAATGAACAGTGATAATGCAAATTAAAAATAAAGTCTGCAGATTAAAAATTGAATCGGTCGTGTGTGTAGTGGGTTAGGTGTAACGGTTGTGGTGTTGTGAAGGGAAGGGCCTTTTCATAAAATTTGATAACTTTAATTTGTTTATTTATGACTTCTTATAAAAAAAAAACCAAACACCCCAATTTACATACATGTTGTTAATTTGATAATTTTTTTTTACATGTTTTTATTAATGGATCCATGAAGACTAATGCCTGTCCACATCTTTAAGAGAATAGACACTAATACTGTATAAAACATGATATTTATATAGGCCTATTTGTTCATATGTGAATAAAAATGTAAACAAAATTACAAAATATACATTACCTACTGCTAATTTTGTATTGACATCCCACACAGTTCTACCATTTCCTGCTTTGTGTTAACTGCCTGTTGGCACTTCGTTTAGTACCCCACAGTCACTAAAATTGCACCTGATGAGCAACACATGTGCTAGGCCATATTTCTGCTCCCCCTCACAACTCGACAATTGAAGTGGCTGTCCGCATAATTTGCAGCCCTTTAGTCCATCGGCGAGTGTCCCAAGCTCGACAACACGTCTTCCCACACGCCACTGATTTCTTGCACTTTCTTCTTCGACCGACACCGTCTGCTCTTCTCTCACAACTCTCTGAACTTTATCTCCATCGGCATCACTCACGTAACTGTGGTCTAGTTCACAAGCGGTTACCGGAATAATACGTTTGTCCTGGGGTGGTGAAGACTCTTCTTTTTCTTTCGTTGCGCGATTCAATCTTCCTTTTTTTAAACCTTCAATTTGCTTTAACAATGAACTTTTAACAAATTTGCCCTTGTATGTCTGGGCGCCAAACATCGTTGCGATTGTACATAATCGGAAATGGCGAGCGCAATGAAAAATTAGAACCAAAAACGGTAAATCCGAACAATTATCGTCTTCGATTTTAAAGCTTAATATATCCACTAAATTGATGACGCGTCTGAGTAGGGACCTACCTTAAGATAAATAGAACAGACATAAAGTACAGCCCAGTGAAAGGAACAAGTTCATCGCAAGAAGAAGAATTTTAATGCTACCACTGTCCAGAACTACCGGGTACTAAGTCTGCTGTAGCCATGATGTGAT
Organism: Magallana angulata; assembly: GCF_025612915.1. NCBI lineage: Eukaryota > Metazoa > Mollusca > Bivalvia > Ostreida > Ostreidae > Magallana > Magallana angulata. The sequence continues at coordinate 24,112,325 of NC_069112.1, forward strand.
CATATGAGTGCTTCACCGGTCTGGACAATGCTCGAAAGTCCCCCAAAAAGGCCTATTTCCATAAACCATGACTCGGGTTACATCAACAACAGCCAAGGACACTCCTTATTGATTCGAATGGACACATCTCTACGACCCGACTAAACCTCTGCAGAACAAGACTTTTTAACTGTAAAGTATTCTCATTTCAAAAAACCTATAAACTATAAAAGTACTTTTTTTATATGATCAAATACCAGTATATTACAATGTCTGTCTGTAAGCTAGAATCTTAGAAAATCACATGGTTTTGACTTATTAAATGATTGATTAGACCTTGCAGATATTAACTTTCATTTTCTTAAATAATTTGTTATATTTGCAAATATTGCATAAAATATTAGACTCCATGTAACATATATCCTCACACCTCCAAGTTGATAAGTGTTAGCTACTTTTTTTTCCATTTCCTTTGTTTAAACATTTATTGGTAACTTAGTTTTTATTTGCAGCAATATATGAAAAATTAAGAAACCAATCTTAAATGTAAAAATACTGCATTAGGAGATGAATGCATGGGTCATTGAAATGGAAAAATACACCAAACAATATTCAATTATGTCATATATGAAAATAATTAAAGACAACATATACCCCATGTATTACAATTTTTATATAACAAAATTACTTGGATGGAAAGTTGTTTCCATGTGGGTTTTATTTTGATCTGTGTTATGTAAGTAATATCGGAATTAGCTTTTATATCATAAGTAAAATGCTGGTATTGATGAGAATTGTAAGGTGAATGATCTGTGTGATATTTTGTTTTTTATACATTCATGCTACAAAAAGCAAGTACATGTACATGTAGTAATACTTGTCATATATAAACAATGTATATTTTACTTCATGTCTTGGATTTAAAAATATTAATGCAGGTAAAGTAGTGAAATGTAGGAAGGTAAACCGTGTGTAAAGAAGAATATTCATCAGGAATGAAGTGTGTTGCAATCAGCATAATTAATTAAATGTGTACATCATATTTTTGCACATGATTTGACAGACTGCTCCATTGTTAGCTTTTTATTGGCCAACAAGCTTTTCATATCTCCCTCTGGGTCATCTATTAAATACTGACAGGCTTATGATATCAAAATCTGATCAGCTGGTACATCATGGGTGGAAATGAAAAGTTCACTTTGGACTTAATGGATTATCAAAAAAATGATATCAAATCCTGTTCTATTGTAAAACATTAGATTATATTACTAACAAAGAAAAGGTTTATCCCAACTTGTAAGTGGGTCGCTTTGACCCCATATAGGAATTTATTAACATATTCAAATCAAATCTGGGTCATACCTCTATAGTCAACTACTATCTTGTAGTGTATTTTTTTTTTTTAGATGGATACTTTAGACTTTTCAAAAATATTATATGGTGTACATATTCATTGTAGTTCAAAACAAATTGAGACAAGTGTATCATTTTCATGTAACAGTGAAGTTTTCTTTGTTTATTCATGTACGTGCAGTTATTTTGTAAATTGCATTCATATTTTTAAAAAAGTAAGATCTTCGTTGCATTTTTAAAGGGAGATTTGATAGGCATTTAATCGAGAATACAAATGTAAAGATTTCTATCTGAGTTTTTTTTCTTGTGCAATCTTATAGTTTTTTAAAATAAAAGTCCCTAATAAGGGAATTGCCATATGGATGTTTCTCCATTATTGTATCTTGGCTGTATTTTATTTATTATTGGAAACAATTTCAGATTTTTGAACAAAATAAATTTGGAACTGTTTGAAATAGTTTTGTTTTTACATAAAGTAGAAACCTTGCTCAGCTTTTGTGAAAGCAAAAATATTAAAAGTTTCAGTAAGTTTCAGTTGCGGAAACCCTTTGTAAACAATATGTATCCCAATTGTATATGGAGGTTGAAACTATGCAGAAACTTCAAGTTTCAGTAAGTTTCCGTCGCGGAAACCATTTGTAAACAATATGTATCCCAAACGTATATGGAGATTGAAACTATGCAGAAACGTCAAGTTTCAGTAAGTTTCCGTTGCGGAAACCATTTGGATTCATGGACAGCCTAAGTTTCAGCATTGCGGAAACTTAATGAAACTTGAAGTTTCCGTGCTGAAACCTGTCGGAAACTTAAAGTAACCTTAAGTTTCCGCAGAGTTTCCAAAGGGTTTCCGTAGCGCTGAAACCAGATATTTCATCCAGTGATCAATGTTTTAAATTGAGACAATTTGTAGGCATTTTGATATGATTGTGGCAAAAATATAAAAGATTAGCTTTCATAAAGGACGAGATCAAAGTCAAAGTCTGACAATTAGTTTTAAAATGATCCCAACTCAAAATAAGTTTCAATGATTTTTTATCAGTTAAGATTATCGAGTACTTCAAAACTTAATGTAGGTATTTTTGCACATTTGTTGTATCTTTCATTTAAATAACGCGTAGAAAACTCCTCGAAGATGTTTTTTTAATACAAGTCAACGAGTAGTTTTAAATATATGAATGTATGTCCGTTTCAGTTTTCAAATATACACTTCGGGTAAAGTTATTGCTCGGAAATGAATTTTTATGACAATGTTTTCGGCTTCATTAAGATTTATTGCATGATTATTTTTAGCGATTATACACGGAATGTCAAGCTGTGCAACTGGTTTTTTTTTTATTTTTTTTAAATGCCGTGTGTTGTGCCACACAGATTAAATGGATAGTTTCATTATGACCAATATTTTTAAAACATGACTATTACAAACATGTTTATTTCAACAATTTACAAATACATATTATAATAGGTAACAGGCAGTGAAAAGTCAAGTCTTAAACGGGACTCTAACCCAGGGCCTTTGGCGTACTGTGCAAGCACTCTAACTACTGAGCTATTGAGATCTGATTTATTGACTGACAGTCACACACCTGATTTATCCCCCATATTGAAAGAAATTCTTCCTTAGATTTAAGAATAGAAATCCACGAGTTAGGGAAATGTTGTGAAACATGTTTCTATGGATTGACCGTTGGATTTGTATGTTGGCGCCAAATGTAACAGGTTGTCAACATTCAAATATCAAACGGGAATCGATTCTAGGGCGTCTGGCGTACCGTGCCAGCGCTCTAACCCCTAAACTTTTGAGACTAGATATATTGACTGACACTGGATGAAATATCTGGTTTCAGCACTGCGGAAACCCTTTGGAAACTCTGCGGAAACTTAAGGTTACTTTAAGTTTCCGACAGGTTTCAGCACGGAAACTTCAAGTTTCATTAAGTTTCCGCAGTGCTGAAACTTAGGCTGTCCTTGAATCCAAATGGTTTTCGCAACGGAAACTTACTGAAACTTGAAGTTTCTGCATAGTTTCAACCTCCATATACAATTGGGATACATATTGTTTACAAATGGTTTCCGCAACTGAAACTTACTGAAACTTTTTATATTTTTGCTTTCATAAAAGCTGAGCAAGGTTTCTACTTTATGTAAAAACAAAACAATTTCAAACAGTTCCAAATTTTTTTTGTTCAAAAATCTGTAATTGTTTCCAATAATAAATAAAATACAGTCAATATACGATAATGGAGAAACATCCGTATGGCAATTCCCTTATTAGGGACTTTTATTTAAAAAATGATAAAATTGCACAAGAAAAAAAAACTCCCATAGAAATCTTAACATTTGTATTTTTTTTCATCTCGATTAAATGCCTATCAAATATCCCTTTAAAAATGCAACAAAGATATTACTTTTTTAAAAATATGAATGCAATTTACAAAATAACTGCATGTACATGAATAAACAAAGAAAACTTCACTGTTACATGAACATGATACACTTGTCTCAATTTGTTTTGAACTACAATGAATATGTACACCATAAAATATTTTTGAAAAGTCTAAAGTATCCATCTTTAAAAAAAAATACACTTCAAGATAGTAGTTGACTATAGAGGTATGACCCAGATTTGATTAGAATATGTATGTCAATTAATTCCAAAATGAGGTCAAAGTGACCCACTTACAAGTTGGGATAAACCTTTTCTTTGTTAGTAATATAATCTAATGTTTTACAATAGAACAGGGTTTGATATCATTTTTTTGATAATCCATTAAGTCCAAAGTGAACTTCTCATTTCCACCCATGATGTACCAACTGATCAGATTTTAATATCATAAGTCTATCAGTATTTAATGGATGACCCAGAGGGAGATATGAAAAGCTTGTTGGCCAATAAAAAGCTAAAAATGGAGCAGTCTGTCAAATCATGTGCAAAAATATGATGTACACATTTAATTAATTATGCTGATTGCAACACACTTTATTTCTGATGAATAATCTTCTTTCCACACGTCGGTTTACCTTCCTACATTTCACTACTTTACCTACATTAATATTTTTAAATCCAAGACATGAAGTAAAATATACATTGTTTATATATGTCAAGTATTACTACATGTACATGCTTTTTGTAGCATGAATGTATAAAGTACAAAGTATCACACAGATCATTCACCTAACAATTCTCATCAATACCAGCATTTTACTTATGATATAAAAGCTAATTCCAATATTAGTTACATAACACAGATTAAAATAAAACCGACATGGAAACAACTTTACATGCAAGTAATTTTGTTATATAAAAATTGTAATACATGGGGTATATGTTGTCTTTATATATTTTCCTATACGACATAATTGAATAATGTTTGGTGTATTTTATCATTACTATGACCCATGCATTCATCTCCTAATGCAGTGTTTTTACATTTAAGATTGGTTTCTTAATTTTTCATATATTGCTGCAAATAAAAACTAAGTTATCAATAAATGTTTAAACAAAGAAAATGGGAAAAAAAAGTAGTTAACACTTATCAACTTGGAGGTGTGAGATATATGTTACATGGAGTTTTATATTTTATGCAATATTTGCAAATATAACAAATTATTAAAGAAAATGAAAGTTAATATCTGCAAGGTCTAATCAATCATTTAATAAGTCAAAACCATGTGATTTTCTAAGATTCTAGCTTACAGACAGACATTGTAATATACTGGTATTTGATCATATAAAAAAAGTACTTTTATAGTTTATAGGTTTTTTAAAATGAGAATACTTTACAGTTAAAAAGTCTTGTTCTGCAGAGGTTTAGTCGGATCGTAGAGATGTGTCCATTCGAATCAATAAGGAGTGTCATTGGCTGTTGTTGATGTAACCTGAGTCGTAGTCTATGGAAATAGGCCTTTTGGGGGGATTTTCGAGCATTGTCCAGACCGGTGAAGCACTCATATGATCACATCATGGTTACAGCAGACTTAGTAGTTCTGGACAGTGGTAGCATTAAAATTCTTCTTCTTGCGATGAACTTGTTCCTTTCACTGGGCTGTACTTTATGTTTGTTCTATTTATCTTAAACAAGAATAATAAAGTTTCATTTAGATTTTTAAACAATTAACATTCAGTCTAACATGTAATAAAAGCATTCTGAATATAATTCTGAATACAGAAGCTTCTATGCAGTTGCCAGTTGCTGTTTAAACTATGTCATATAATGACTACAGTAGCATCCAGGGATGGGGTAATTGAAAAAAGTATTTGTAATTGAGTGTAATTAATTACATTTTTCAAAGTAATTGAAAGTAATTTGTAATTGAGTCTGTCTTCAATTACAAGTAATTGAATGTATTTAAATACATTCCAAAAATATTGTGAATTTTCAATTACTTTTCAATTACATCTCAATCACTTTTTTTCCAAGTTTAAAATATAAAAAGGTGTCTTATAATGATAAATAGATTTTATACATGTTTGGCATGGACTTTTGTTTATACAATAATTATATGTCCCATAATGTTTAATATGTTTTTACAGCATAACACACTGCCCAGGGCAATAGGTAAAGATCTAATTTTGTGGAGGTATGAACTCCTCTAATACCCAAGAACCCCCATTGGTTTTAGACTTAAGGGAGTCAACATATCTCATTTTTGTGGCAATTATTATTCATACATGTATGCTGTACTGCCAAAAGTTGTACTTTCTGAACAAACATAGTTTTAATATGTGAATAAAAATTAATTCACTATAGAGAAAATATTATTCAGAACCAAAAATGAACTCACTGGTACTTAATGAATTTAATTTAAAAAAATAATTCTAGAAATTTTCAAGAAATCTGATCTGAACTGAATTATACAACCTTTAAAAACATAACCATACATAAGGCTCTGTATATCTTAATGCTGTATATGTTCTCAAGATTTAAAAAAATAAAACTAATAAAGTATTTGAAATGTAATTAATTACATTTATCAAAGTAATTGAGAGTAATTAATTACATTTTAAAAAATCAATGTAATTGTAATTGCAAGTAATTGATAAAATTGTCAATGTATTTGAAAGTAATTAATTACCTTTCAAAGTAATTGACCCCGACTCTGGTAGCATCTGGTCTAAAATGTTTCATTTTATATTTGAAGCAATGTTATTTTCATTTTGATTCAATTATTGTTTGCTGAACAATGGAAAAACTTATCAACAATAAGTGTGTTTCACCCCCCCCCCCCCCCAATCAACCTCCTTTTCAAGAACTTAGACCTGGATTTCCCAAAAATTACTACAGTAAATTATAAACATCCAACACATGTATAAGTTAATGGTGAAAATAATAAATTTCAAAGTAATACCTTGTGTTCACATCGTCCAGCTGGTCAAAACATTAACCCGAATTGGCCGAATCACCGAACAGAGGATGCAACTAATCCCCGGAAACATTGACTTTGTATGCTGTCAATGCTGAAAAAGAAAAACGTGAAAGATTTCATTTTCCGGATTTAATTAATAATTTTTTTTAATATTTACGTTACATTTAGAGTTTGTAAATTGTATAATGTGCGAAAGATTCATTGTTCGTCTTCATATATTAGGGACGTTCATAGTATGTATACCCTGGATAATCTTGATAATCATGCATATAAAGTTGGTTAATCGTTCACTTAATTGGTCAAAACGTATATTTTAATGAGATACGGTAATAAAAATTAAAATGCCGAACCAAGTTTGAAAAAATGACGCCATCTTGATATGATGGCGCGAGATCTCGTTTACAAATGAGAGATAAATTAGAGCCTTGAAAATGTTATTGAGGGTATCTATATTGTGAATTAAGTTACCTTGACATGAGTTCTTCGTTCCTGCATTATCTCCTTGTTGTAGAGGCTATTAATGGTTCTCAATTCTCCATTTTACAACAGCACCTTCTTGTCCATTTTAACCTTCGCTCGGAATCATAAAGTGCGCCAATACTGACCAATCAGAACCCACTAAATCTTGGAAAAGTGCATCTTGGGATAGTTTAAAATGAATACTGTTTAATATAAATTATCATTTTTTACCGAATAGTATACTTTTTACATGTATATTTATTTTGAATAAGAACTGTCGGAGTCAGTATTTCCTGGTTAAATACGACAAAGTATTGGCGTGTGTTTGTTACAATTGTATTTATAACAAGTGATTAACCAAACAAAAAATGGCCGACCGTTTGTTTACAAATGTCTAATGAAATTAAACAAATTCTAATGAGACATATATATCAGATTTTGTCTTTAAGTATATTTTATTTACATGTACTGATGATTTTGCCAAACTACATATGATAGAGCCATATATAGTTTACTGACAGTTTGGTCTTGACTTGTCCAATTTTCACCGCGATTCTAAGCACGGTCATATTCTTATTCAAAATATAGAGGTGTGAAAATATTATGTTCATCACAGAGCAGGTTCTGCATGAACACACATAAATCACAAATATAATTAGATGCCGATCAATTAACGGGGTCCGATTAACAGCGTTCACCCGTACGGTGAATTTACAACTACGATGAATTGATGGCAATTATTTTATAGTTACACATGTGCACTGATTGGTCATACGATGAACAGTACGTTAAGAATACTTATGAAATTAAAATACAAACGCGTTAAACAAGCCGGGAAGTAAGACGTACACGTCGGACTGATATATAAACAAAATATAATTTTAATTATTTGGTATACTTTCTACATCAAATTTTAAAAACGGGATTAAAATCACGTGCACCACATGGCTAGTGCTGGATTTTAAACTGATTTTGTAATATAACGTATAACTTCAGTAAAATTATAAATAATGCTTATTATATCTTATAACAGAAACATGTGCATGTTTCATTAACATGTATCAATATCTGTGTTTACAGTACAGAAAGTAAATACAAATGCACGAATCACATAGGCGCCGAACCGGGGGGGGGGGGCTTAGTGCAAAGTAAAACTTAACCATTAGGCACATAGCCCCCCCCCCCCCCCCACACACACACACACATACACACTTTTTCTCGCCGGAAATGTAATTGTTCCTAAGTTTACCTTAAAAGATTGAGAAGTTGGAGTATTACGCATACTAGCCCCCCCCCCCCTAAAAGATTGAGAAGTTGGAGTAATACGCATACTAGCCCCCCCCCCCCCCCCCCCCCCGACACGGATTAGGAATTTCATGATTTGGGGGAAAAAAAATTGGGTAGGGAAATTTATTTTCGGAAGTATATAGTATAGGTATAATAGGTATACCCCCCCCCCCCCCCCACGGATTAGGATTTTCATGATTTTGGGAATTAGGGTTTTTCCTCAATGTTTCTGAGGATAAGTCTAGCCCCCCCCCCCCCCCCCACTTTCAATTTGCTTCCGACGCCAGTGAATCATGATACAGTCATACATGTAGTAAAGTCTGAAAAGCATGTAAATAATTAAACAATTATTATATTAGACTCAAACTCCAAGTGGGTTTTACTTGTTATTATAAACTTCAGGTTGTACGAATATTTCGTATGATTTGTAAAAATTTACAACGACTTTACCTTAATTTGTTTGCTTAATTAGTTACTGTACCTAAAGGTTCATTCAAATGATAACAAAAGGATTTAAGAAGGAGTCTTACAAAATAGGTATATTAATTTATTGAGTGTATTAAGTAAAATACTTCTTCATACACTGTTTGTGATATACAACTAGCTAGATTTTTTTTACTAAATAATTATAATTTACTTATCAGTTTTACTAACTCAGGTACACACAAATTGAAAAAAAAAATCCTGCCGGGCTCCAGTTATAAACTCACGCTTCGCACTGTGTATATGTTATGTAACAGTCTTTTGTTCACTCCTGACAGAAAAAAACCCTGCAATCCACACAGAATATACAGGAAAATCACAGAGGAGGTCACCTGGACAAAGAATGTATACACATGTATACACGTGCCCGAGTACCTAAGATTAATGATTTCATCATATGCATTAAACAAGATCAGACATCAGTTTTTCTTTTCAAATTCAATTAATTACTTAGTAAGGTTCTTAATCGCCTTATTTTCCACATTTGAAGATAGTTACAGGTACGTATACATATAGTTTCAGTCACGCTGAAACCTTACTATACATTTTAGTATGTACGGATTCATTATCATTAGGCTAGAATTAAACTTAAACCTGTTGAAAAAAAATGATATCACTATTAAACTCAAATCAATTTTAGTAATAGTTTCAGCAATGCGTAAACCATTTGGAATCTTAACTTAAAGTTTCAGCATACTGAAACCTAGCGGAAATGCTCTGAAACTGATTGATATTTCCATAATAATTTATACAAATTTTCACACGATTCAACTTTAGTTTCCGCATTGCGGAAACCATCAGGAATCTTAGACTAAAGTTTCTGCTGGCTGAAACCTAACGGATACTTGCTGAATCGATATAATGGTTTCCGCATTGCGGAAACTATACATGAAACTTCAACTTCAAGTTTCAGCAAGGTTTCCATATAGTTTCAGTTTTGCTGAAACTTGATTTTTCATCCAGTGTGACAGTCTTATCTGTGTTTTCGTTCGTTATCGTTTGACATAAATTAAAAAAACTACATACTTATTTTTAGTAACATTTTTATATCATCCTTTATTTAGAATAAAACAAAAGCCCCACTCGTTGCTGGAAACGAGATTGCATCTAGTTATTACTAGAGGTAATTGATTTCTTCTAATATTTCACAAGTGGTTGTAGCATCAACTTATTAATTGGTAAACTTTACTGATATTCTTTATGACGTCACTTCTGGTCCCGACTTGATATTTGTTGGATAATAAGGGATATCTGTGGGCCAAAATATTCAAACTTTGAATTTATGCATCTGTTTTGGAAATCATTTCAGTTGAAAAGTCGTGCAGAATTTAATTTGATACAAAATGGTCAATAGGGTGTTGACTGGCTCGTACAGCTGATTAGCTCCTTTATCTTAGGACAAAGAAACATTTTGTTACAACAATTGTAGAACAAAAAAAGTTACAAATATTAATTCAAACCTAATCAATGACATTGAGCTCTAGGGAGCAACCTTTAAATTTAGGGGCCTGTAGAGGCCACAAATCTTTTTTGCTAAATGTATCAAATCCGATTGAGAATTTCTTTATCATTATCGAAAGAAAATGTACAAGTTTTAGAACTGATTTATTCCATTGCAATTATACGATTTAAAGATCTAGTTTAGATATTTGGAGCAAAAAGAATCTTTTGATTCTTTCTTATTTAAATTTATCATTTCAAAATTGTACATAACACCTGATCGCATTTAGTTTATTATTCTGTTTTCCGTCTTCAGAGGAATTATTATTATTCTTATATTATTCTATCGGTTTTTTAAGGTCTTCCTTTTCAAACGGAAGACCGACTTTCTCTCGTAGTGTTTCTTCTTATTAAGGTCTTATGTTTCCAACGGAAGACCTAATTGTTTTTCTATTAGGTTATTTTTTTTCGACTTTAGTTGAAAAGACATATTGTTATTTTTCTATTAATTAAGGATTTCTTTTTTTACTTTGGTCGAAAAGACCCCTTGTTATAAATCTGTTTTATTAAGGTCTTCTGTTTCCGAAGAAAGACCTTAACGTTTTTCTCAGGTTTCTTTTTCCCTATTATTTTCAAGATCTTTCGTTTCCAACGGAAGACCTTGTTGTTATTGTTTTGTTTTTCCCCTTTAATGGATATTTATTTTTCTTACGCTTTTTTGTGTCCGTGATTTCTTGAAAACGCCTGTACCGATTTCGTGAAAATATCAGATCTTGTAGAATAATATTGTTAAAAGCCTTAAATATATATTTTTTTATTTTAATGACGTTATTTCCGTTCGTGAGATTTTGACGTTTTAGCGATTTCCAGAGGGGTTGCTTGTTTTATTACCTTCTCCCACAGGAAAAGATATATCGATTTCAAATTGTCAGTGATGGGAGACAAAAGATTGTAGATGTGTCTAAAGGCATTCATGATTGTCTGGTTGTAAAGGTGTCGAATCTTGCCTGGACCTAAAAATTGAGTTTTAAATTGAGTTGTGATTTTAATGGTTTTCTTTCTTCATCTCTTTTCTCAAAAATAATTTAGGAAAACGTGTAGAGCAAATAAGATTTATATTTACAAGAGCTTTCGTTTGATATCAAGAAAAAGGGTCTGGTCCCTCAAATTCGAGGCCAAAAGGCTATGAAGTCTTTCTTTCATAGCACTTTGCTGGGAACTATGTTGTAATATGATTTATAAGCAAAAAGGTCCATCCCACACTTATGAAGGTATATATTATGAAATGTGTATCATGTGTTACGTAAGGAGGGGTTATAAAGGGGCCACAAGTCCAAAAATAATATCACGAAAAGGACTAATATTTTAAAAAGCAATATAGTATAATAGATGATTATAATGATGCTCTAAGCAATATTTAACCATCCAAATGCCCGTCTATGGCCTGATAAGGAGATACGGGGTCGGTCCGTAAAACGTTCTATCCCAGATCGCTCAAAAATGGTTACGAAACACTCGTTGAACAAAATATGTGTAATATCAAAATGACCTTCATTTGATGTCAAGAAAAAGGGACTGGTCCTTCAATTTAGGGGCCAAAAGAGCTCCGAGGTATTTTTCTGTAGCACTTTGCTGAGAAATATTTAGTAATATGTTAAAGAAGCAAACATGTTCAGCTTACACAAATGGAACAATGCATTGTAAAAATTTTATCATGCATTACATACTCAGAGGTTTTAAGGGGCCAGCAATCCAAGACTTCGTTCACTTAAATCTAAATATTTTGAAAAGCAATATAAAATGAAAGATGCTTAGAATGATGCTCCCAACAATATTCATTCATCACAATTTTGTTATATGGCCCCGATAAGGAGATAAGGGTCGGCCCCTAAAACGTCTTTACAGATAGCTCAAGAACGGGAACGAATGCCTATACAATTTTTGAAAAAATGTTAAATAATAAAATACCTTTCTTTTGATATCAAGAAAAAGGGACTGGCCTTTCAGTTTAGGAGCCAAAAGGGTTCTTAAGTAATTCTTTGTAGAACTTAACCGAGAAATATTTTGTAATATATTAAAGAATCAAACATGTTCATTCCACAATTATATTACTGTAACAACAGATTACACATTTTTCATGTGTTCCGTAACTCGGGGTTTTAAAGGGCCAGAAATCAAAAACTTTAATCACCTATATCTGAAAAAAAGAACAAACAGTTTGAAAAGCAATATAAAAATAAAAAATGCCGCGAATGATGTTTAAAACAATATTCAACTATCAAAATTTCGTTGTGTGGCTCCGATATGGATATAAAGACCGCGGAATATCAACTGGAAATATTGGAAATATACAGCGTGCGTCAATTTCACTTGTTGCAGTCAAAACATTTGAAATGGGCGGGAACAAATTGACACGGACGTCTGAGAAAACATTTGATTAACAATAGCTTTAGAGTATAAAAAGTTCTTTCCAACAATATCATGAAGAGGAGCTGGTCCCTTTCATTAGGGGCCAAGACACTCGTAAAGTCTATTACTAATAACTTAAAAACAATAAAGATTTTGTAATGCGTTATATAAGTAGAGTTGTTGATCTTAACAATATACTTAGAAAAAGTCATTGGCACACCAATTTGTGACGTAATTAGGGATTTTTAGGGGCCAACATCTTTAAACTTTGATGCAATATATATAAGGAAGGAGACATACACTATGCCAACGCGGTATGCGTATTTACCGCGGTCCTCGTGGTGTGAAATTGATCGCACAGGTAACTCAGGTAAAACCGCGCCTCCTCGCGGTACAGCTTCTCATCTTGTCCACACCGACGCGGTACTGTAAAACCAGTCTCAAGTGAAAACTATTCTTGTTTTTAACGCAATTTACTTCCCCCAATTCCTTCTCATACGGGAAATATAATTGAGGGAATTAATGAATATTAATTCATATTCCTTTGTTTTAGAAATGGAGTTGATTGTTACAATTTATCATTATTTTTTTTTAAAGTGGGAGAAATAATAGGACCGTGTAATTATACAGAACTGTGTAAACTATTTTGTAAACTCGATAGCGTTACATATAAATTAATTTTGGCACAGTCATCGCTGACAATTCTTGGTTATCAATTAATCGATTAATTATAAAATAAACATTTCATCAAAATACCTTATTTGGCCTCGAGAAAGGGGGTACTAATTAGAGTTTCATTTACAATATTTCATAATTAATTGTTACCTATAAAACATATCTTACACCTGGTCATTTCTATGAAATACGTTTAAAGAATTCGTTTAATGAATAACAAATACATGTAGATATAAAATGTTTTAAGTGCACTTGATTATCACAGCTGCGACCCGAGTTTAATCCTCGTAATTGACAGTGGTTGAATGGATATGCTGGTTGCCCACTTGGACATGTGGGTTTTTTTTTTTTCGGGCACTCGGCTTTCTCCCACATCGATGACCCCCTCGCGCTGACATCCGTGCCAACGAAAAATATTATATAAGTTGTATAACTTCTTTATCAATCGTTTTAAAAAAAAAAGGTTCAATCAGTTTAAGAAAATGCTAATGATAAAACCGTGTGTATTTAAAAACTGACTTTCCTATCCAATCTAGCAAAAGTATGATGTTTAGTGGGTCGCCCAATATATTTGTTCAAAACCCGGGATTTAAAAATATGGATTATCCATCGCACGTTAAAATTTCGCAGTGTCAGTTCACCAACAGAGAAAGGGTGAATTGCATAACATTACGTATACAGTATGAGTATACAGAATTTGGTTGGTTGCCGTCGGGGTGGGTGACTTGCAGCAATAAGTGTGACTGGGGGTACGCTAAATAGAAGTATATAGTCTGTTCTGACAAACAGCGAAACTTTCTTGATAGAACAATTTAATTTCAAACAAATGAAAATTTCTTTTTCAATTTAACGAGACCGAGTACAGAACGAGTACGCACGCTATCGCGCAGCGTTTAATTTGTATTGTGACGTCATCTTTTTGCTATGTTGACGCCATGGCGTGATAGTTTCAACTGCAGATATTCAGCGAAATTTGTTGAAAATAGCTCGTTTGATGCGTAAAATTAATATTATAATGTGGAATAAACATAAATGTCTCAAAGAATACGCTATATTTGAGCTCGGGTTGTAAACGTGAAGAGCTTTCAGCAAGCCTAGCGCCCTCTGTCACATTTTCTTAGCCCGCTTAGATATAGCTTAATTCATATATTTCAAAACAGGAACCATGTATTTTATATTAATGACCCTTAATATGTTATGTAGTATAATCTTTTATTACTAAAACATGTCTGAATGATTTAAGAATACTATAAAGATCACCATTTTCGTCTTTGTCAAATAAAAAATAGCCATTATCTGACAAACTTGGAAATTAGGCATACAAATAACAACTTTAATAAGACCCTTTGAACAAACCAGGAGGTAAAACGGTTTTTTTATTTGACCATTTGATGATTTTTAGCAATAACTTTAATATGTAGAACAGAAAAAGAAATCCCTAGGGCAGAAATTTAAAAACAATGTGCGAAATTGATACATTTCAAGCAAAATCCCATATGTTCCTATGTTTAAAAAACAACAAACTTTGAGATGACCCTTACACAAACGGTGTGGTAAATGTCTTATTTTTTTAATCTTCAAATAATAATTATATCAGTAGAAATTCATATAAAAATAATTCATTAAAAAAATGGGCCGAACAAATTAAACCCGGCCTCGTTAAGGTGGCTCTATACACCCACATTTTATTCCAATTGTTTATAGAAGACCACAAAACATATACTTATCAAATATTAAAGTGATGATAGGAATACTCTAGGTATTTTTAAAGAATTGTTAAATGTTTTTTCGTGTTTTTGTAAAATATTTTTTAAAAAGCTAGCTATTAACAAATTGAAAGAAATTGTTTTGTCATATGATGGATATTTCCTTCGTACACATAAAAAATATAACACTTTTTAAGATATAAAAATGTTGTTATTGCAATTTTTTTTAGTATTTCCCCAAAACATAACTTTTCATATTTTCTTACTCTGTTGACAAATCATCTGAAAAAGTTACTTGATGTTATAAGAAAATGTATTTTGATAACTGTGACATAAAAAATTGAATGAAAATCATTGCAAATAAACACAAAAAGTATTCTAAATTTTATTTGGAATGAAAGTACCTCAAGTAAGGGTTATCGTTCCTAAGTTCCAAGGCCCAAACACCTTGGGGACTTTTCATTTCTGAGTTGAAGAAAATTTCCTAAACATAATGTTGGAATGATAAATACATACGTATTTCATTATAGGCCTGTAAAAGTGAATATATATATATATATATATATATATATATATATATATATATATATATATATATATATATATATATATATATATATATATATATATATATATATATATATATATTCGCTTTAATGCAAAACTAAGTATTAAATAAAGGGGAAAATTGATTAGGCTAGTAATAGGATTTATGTATCCCAACCTGAGAGAAATTCAAAGCAACCCTCCCACCCCCTTAAGGTGGTAAGGAACATCTTTCGATATTAATGTGCATTAAAGTATATTAAAATTGAAACACTTTCACTGGTTTAGAATTTTCTTTCACTGTATTCAGCCTAAAAATACGTTTAAGAAAATGTTGGAAAGTTAAAAATTTATGGTTCTCAACGGGAATCGAGCTCATCACCTACAGGTTTGTAGGGAATACACTAAACCACCGCGGTATGCTGTAATATGTCGATGGTGGGAAAGAAACTATTTTAAAATTTATACTTGATTTTATTGTTATTTCGATAAATAAACGACACAACGTGAAGGTGTCACATACCACATTACTTGAACGTAATGAATTTTCCAATTATGAAATTCAATCTATTCATTTAACAAATTTTTCAAAAGAGCGGTCCCCACACAATTCGCCTCGGTTCAAATCAGCCAGTACCGGAATTGCATGCTTCCAGATTTACTTTTCTGCGTACTGCGTCATCAAAAAGTGGTGTATAGAGCCACCTTCAATTTAAAGAAATTATTCCGCGTAATCATAACACAATATTTACAAAATACATCCTTAAAATTACCTTTTTATGATATTTTTTTTACACTCGATTGAAATACATGTACAATTAACAAACTGACTATAACCAGGGTTAATCAGGAATGGAGATAATAATTGAGAACACAGTCGAGTAAACTTTATATCCACATCTAGTATTTGTAAATTTGAAAATGGTAAAAATGTGATTGTTTGAATGAATAAAAATTTTGAATCATTATAGGAATCATATGAACATACGATCTGTGTTTGTGTGAATAAGTAAAAAAACCCTTCTTTACGCGATATGTGGTATATTATTAACTCTTTTACGTAGCCATGCTAAAGTTAAGAATGTTTTATTTTTCAAATTTATCTAAATTTTACATATTTTGATTTTGGAGAGAGAGAGAGAGAGAGAGAGAGAGAGAGAGAGAGAGAAAGAGAGAGAAAGAGAGAGAAGGGTGTCTAAACGTTCGATAAGATTTCTCACGGCACGTGGTCAGAGCACGGGCGCTGTCACAGACAGGAAGTGTTAGGTAATAGCTTTACACACCCGTAAACAAAGAACAGGGATAGCTATTCTATAAATTGTACTGTACTTGTGATTTTCTCTATACCTATCTGAATCATGCATTATTTTATCTTAATGAAGTAAATAATAGAAAGCGCGTATGATCATGGACCCCTGGTACATGATACACTGTATATATTTCTGAAGACGCCCGTAACGGAAACATTTGCTCTTATATGCATTTTAATAAGAATGCTGTTATGGCTACATGTACTACTTTAGCAGTTCACATAAAATATTAGTTATTTGAAATGAGAGAGAGAGAGAGTGAAATATAGAGAGAGGGTCTTGACATTCGATAAGATTTCTCACGGCACGTGGTCACGGTTGCTGTCACAGACACAGGGATGACTGATTTTCAATTTGCCTGTTTGAATTATGCATTTTGTGTTCGAATATAGGCGATCTACCTAAGGCGCGTACGATATTTATTGTCGCCTTCATATATATAATAACGCGTTATTGCATGCCATATACCAATATCCTTTAATATTTTACTTTTTACTGAAAACGGCTACACGTATAAATACGTTACAGGTCACTCTTGATGGCTCGAACTTCGATCGCTCGGAGTGCGTCTCCGGTCCAAATTTCCCACCAATATTTCTTAAGGGGGATGTCTACACCAAATAAGTGTAGGAGATTTTTCTTTCATGCATTTGTTACTAATAATAGGCACAGTATTCAACAATAATACCAGTAGACCTCAAATTACAATGCTCTATTTTTAAGAGAATTTTTAAAATATCAGTCTGCTCCCAGATAACCCCTTATATGTCAAATTTTTAAACATTTCTGTTTAAAACTCTAATGAAAGTGAAATGTTGTAAAGTTTAAAAATGAAAAACAAAATAATCATGAATGAAGTTTTTCTGATTTTTATTGGAATCCACATAAATATGAAACTAAAATATTAAAAAATTCTTTTAAGGCAAACTGCTGGATGAAATCCCACAAAAATCTGGAAATAGAAACAATATTCGTTGGTTAATGAGATGAAAAAAAATGAAATTGAAAAATTAAAAAAAATACAGAATTATTTCAAAAATCTTGGTTTGAAAGATCCTGTTTAAGAGTTGTCTTTCTTGATTTTACTTGGTCTCAAATATCTTTGGACCAATTTTCTAATTTAAAAAGAATCAGGAATGAAAAATTAAAAAAGTATATGCTAAAATGTAGGAATAAGGCTAGTAGTGCTTATGATAATAATTGAATCTGAAAAATTATATTTTTGATGAATGCATTAATTATATTTGTATTATATGTATTATATTTAACTCTTTAAAACAAAATGTTAGTAGTTACATTGCCTTTTACTTTTTTATATACAATACAAATTATAAACAACCGTATGCATATTTATACATACATTAGATGTCCATAGTGATACACATGTACGTGTGGTAATTAAAAACATGCTTTTTTCTAGATTCTGTCGTTCGCTCATTTGGCTTGCAAATCCGGATTCCGCTGCTATAGCTAGCCTACCTAGCTATATCTATTTTAATTAAAATACATTAGTTAAGTTTAAGTTTCAAACTTTCAATTCAATGCAAGTCTTATACTGCAAATGTTTTAAACTTGGGAAGTTGGAATCAATAATTACAAGGGATGGTACTACAGAACTTTAGTTTTATATTAATCAGTTAATTAATCATGCATATAGGGTTCAAGTTAAAATTATCTGCTCACCTTTATCGATAATCCGTCACATATTTATGATCGTATGTTGCAGATGACATGACAAATATGTTTTGCCATTAGCAGGAAAACAGTATTTTATTTCGATTTCACGTTTTCTCTATATAACAGCTGATAATCAATGTTAGTTGAAAGCTTTAATCACGAAGGGAATTGATATTCATTTTCTAAGCGTTTTGTTGAATATCAGATGTCATTCTTATCTCATCTCCCTCGTTAGAAGAGTTCAATTGAACGGTGTATAGCTATTTTGTACCACGACATAATGCTATCAACCCGGAACAAAATTGCGTTTCAAACGGATGTCAGACATATTGTGACGATGTAGCCTTCCACCTTAAAACCCTTGATCCCTCGAAGTCAAACTGCAGTCCCGTTATTCAATATCTATTGGGTTTTTTTCTTTCGATACCCCGAAGTGACCGGTATATGCAAGCGTCACCTAATTTTAACACCTCCTTGGTCGGGCCCAAGGCGATAGACGCGGCACCCGTGTAACGGAATGTTTCTTCAGGTGACACTTGTCTTGCAAGGTGATAATTGTTCCATGATTGACCATAACGTTGTCTAAGCTATATCACCGACTGTCTTAAGATAATTTTAACAAATGTACATAGAATCTTATTTGTTTTAAACGAGAGAGAGAGAGAGAGAGAGAGAGAGAGAGAGAGAGAGAGAAAGAAAGAAAGGCTGGAAAAAATTTAATGAGTTAAATGAGAGTAAGATTGTGGGGAAAACATACAAGTTGAGTTGATGCCTATGATAGCGACCTTATAATAGTACATCATGGAATATTTGTCTTCTATAAATCTGTGGCATATTTTTAACTCATCATATGCAAAAAATAATACTTTTAAATAATACTAATTCTAAAGTACACGTATATGCATGCTTTGCGTAATACATTGCTATGTTTGGGACTCTTGTACAATATTAACAAAATACATGCAGCAATAGTTTTTTAGAAGTTTGTGTTAAAAACAAAGAAAATTATGAGTTTTTCTTCTAATAATATTTATATCTTAATTCTAACAATAATTAAAACAGCACTTTTTATCTTCTTCTCGGTTTAATCAATGATACAGATAACACACCTGGTACGGTGACTTACACCATCGCGTTAAAATCGTGGCCCCGCGATCACCGCGATGACAATACCACGACGGTGTAACGCGGAAAGGATTAAAACACCATCACGGTGTCGCGGGAAAATACGTGATCCGCGTTGACCGTAACGTATTTCGCTAAGCATTGTAGAAGAGAAAATGTCTGCATTGATGATTCTAAGTAACGCCACTATTCAAAACAACAATGTATGTCCCCATTAAAGTAGTCCGAGTATCGCACTACGTCATAATACGGATTTTACAATATTGTTTCGACTTTTACAAAGCGTTTTTGATACCCGGTATTGATTTTGCTCTACGTCGCTGTTGTAAACAATGGCAATAATAAGCAAATTAGAACGATAATATATGTATTCTATGAGATATACAAATGATTAATGTTGAGAATGTAGAGTGTATGTATTGATGATACTAATCGATTCCACTAATCAAAACACCAATGTATGTCCCCATTAAGAATCTAAAGAGCTGGCCCATTAAATATTCAATCATTTGTATCTAAAAAATGAACAACAATTTTAAATAGGTGTAAGAACAAAAAATGTTAGTATTCGTGAGACCTTATGGCTGAACTCAAGAAAAAGGGCTGCCCCCTTAAAACATAACTTAAAAACGATCAAGATTTTGTAATTCATTATAGAAGCAAAGATGTTGATCGTAACAATATCAGTTTTTAAAAACCATTGCCACATCCATTGATGACGTACTTACGGATTTTAGGGAACTTGATTCTTCAATCTGTAATGTGCTGAATGTGAATATTATTTAGTACAATTTACATTGAGCACTTCCGTTTTTCCGTTTCCTGTCCTGAGATGAAAAACCTTATTTGGACAAGATCTCAAAAACGGTAACAACTTGAACAATCAAACTTTGTGGGATGATAGACTTATGTATGTACACGGGCTAACACATTTATTTTGGTTTTATCCTTCGTACCTTCCCGTCTTCACAGGAAGTACAACCAATCTTGATTTTTCAAAAATAGTTTGGTTATTTAGCATGTAAGTAACATTTTAGCTACAGAAATACAAAAGGTTATCTACACATGGTAAAAAAACAAAAAAAAAGCTTCAACTTTCGTTGAGAAATCTCAAAAATCAGGTAGCCTTCTTTTATAAAAAAAAAAAAAAAAAAAAAAAAACTACCCACAAGATCCCAAAAATTGTGAGAGATCGAGCCACAAAATTTATAAGGATAATGGACATTTGATTGAACATGAGTTTTAAAGGTTTTATTTGGTCGTACGTCACTTCCGGTTCTCACTCGAAGCGTTAAATCAATAGAAGATTTTTAACTTTAGATTTTTTTAAATAATTTAAACAATTTGATGAACAGTAATGTGCCGTAGGTAAATGTACTAAAATATCTACTTTCAATTTCTTAAATTACTTCCGTTTGCTCGTTTCCGGTCCCGAGACAAATACCTTTTCTCAAAAAGATATCATAACTTAAATAAACTTGAACATACAAACTTTGAGGAAAGACAAAAAAATGTATGAATATATGTTAATAATGTTCTGTATAATCCGACGTAACTTCCGGTCATCATAATGAGCACTCAAAAATAACTTTGTAAAAAGTAATTTTTCTTTTTGTTTTGTTTATTTCTTGGGAATTCCTTTACAGTATATATCATACCATTTTCTGTCTATAAGAGAAATGGACTTTTTGTACATATTAAAACATGAGTCTAGTTATTAAGGTCTTCCGTTTCCAACGGAAGACCTTATAGTGTTTGTAGTGTTTTTTGTTTCTTTGTTTCTTTCTTTCATTCTTTGTTTGTTTGTTTGTTTCTTTCTTTCTTTCTTTCTTTCTTTCTTTCTTTCTTTCTTTCTTTCTTTCTTTCTTTCTTTTTAAGGTCTAGCTTCCGTTTCCAACGAAAGACCTTATAGTGATTGTAGTGTTTTTCTTTCTTATTTTTCCCCCCTTTTTTTGTCAACAGAATTTCTCAGAGATGGTTTGATAGATTTCCCTGAAATTTTCTGGGATTATAAAGACTGATAATATCTCGAGGTGCTTTTTTCATTTTTTCAAAATTTTATTTCCGATCGTCCGTTTCCTGTCCCGCATCAATAAACCTTGTTCCCTCGAGATCTCAGAATCGGCAAGCACTTGAATATCCAAATTTTGTGGGATGATAGACCTATAGCTTTAGATGTGTTTAAACTATTTTGTTTTGTTCGTCGTAACTTCCGGTCGTCACCGGAAGCACTTCAATTTTTTTAACGTGTTTGATTTTCCGTAGAATAAAGATATTAGTATAAATACTTACGTATGTAATCTACGCAATGTTAACTAAACAAAAAAATCTTCATCCTGTTAGATATCTGAATTATCTCAGGTAACTTTTTTTAAAACAAATTTTGGTCCCACGAGATCTCAAAAACTATTAGTGATACAGACACGTAACTTTCATGGATAATAGAAATTTAAATGAAGATGTATTTAACTGCTTTCATGTTGTCGACTGTCACTTCCGGTTTACACTGGAAGAGTTCAAACAAATCATTTGTTTATAAATTTGGCTGTTTTTCTTTGAAAATTTTAGATAAATTAATAGGCAATCAAATCTTGTTTTCTAATGTCTAACAAATACTAACCTCACTTTTCTTTGAGCACCTCCGTTTGTCCGTTTCCTGTCCCAAGACAAAATACTTTGACTCCTCAAGATCTCAAAAACGGTAATGACTTGAACAATCAAACTTTCTGGGATGATAGATTTATGTATGTAGATGAGTTTATACATTTTGTTTTGTTCGGCGTAACTTCCGGTCGTCACTGGGTGCACTTCAAAAATAATGTTTTTAGGTATTTGATTTATTTTCCGTAGAATATAGACATTAGTATAAATCCTTAAATATGGCATCTATGCAATGTTAAGTAAATAAAAAATGTACTTCCGGTGAAATGTGTTGATTATCTTAGGAAGCTGTTTTAAAACATATTTGGTACCCGCAAGATCTCAGAGACTGTAAGAGATCAAGAAACGAATCTTTCACTGATTATAGACATTTGATTGAAGATGTGTTTAAACAGTTTCATTTTGTCGAACGTCACTTCCGGTCTACACCGGAAGAGTTCAAAACAAATCAAGCTGTTTATCCGTTTTACTGTTTTCATTCGATAGTTTTGGCTACTTTGCTAAATAATAATGTTAGATAGGCAAGTAAATAATAATAACAAATTTAATTTTCATTGAGCACTGCCGTTCGTCCATTTCCTGTCCCAAGACTGAAAACGGCTACACGTATAAATACGTTACAGGTCACTCTTGATGGCTCGAACTTCGATCGCTCGGAGTGCGTCTCCGGTCCAAATTTCCCACCAATATTTCTTAAGGGGGATGTCTACACCAAATAAGTGTAGGAGATTTTTCTTTCATGCATTTGTTACTAATAATAGGCACAGTATTCAACAATAATACCAGTAGACCTCAAATTACAATGCTCTATTTTTAAGAGAATTTTTAAAATATCAGTCTGCTCCCAGATAACCCCTTATATGTCAAATTTTTAAACATTTCTGTTTAAAACTCTAATGAAAGTGAAATGTTGTAAAGTTTAAAAATGAAAAACAAAATAATCATGAATGAAGTTTTTCTGATTTTTATTGGAATCCACATAAATATGAAACTAAAATATTAAAAAATTCTTTTAAGGCAAACTGCTGGATGAAATCCCACAAAAATCTGGAAATAGAAACAATATTCGTTGGTTAATGAGATGAAAAAAAATGAAATTGAAAAATTAAAAAAAATACAGAATTATTTCAAAAATCTTGGTTTGAAAGATCCTGTTTAAGAGTTGTCTTTCTTGATTTTACTTGGTCTCAAATATCTTTGGACCAATTTTCTAATTTAAAAAGAATCAGGAATGAAAAATTAAAAAAGTATATGCTAAAATGTAGGAATAAGGCTAGTAGTGCTTATGATAATAATTGAATCTGAAAAATTATATTTTTGATGAATGCATTAATAATATTTGTATTATATGTATTATATTTAACTCTTTAAAACAAAATGTTAGTAGTTACATTGCCTTTTACTTTTTTATATACAATACAAATTATAAACAACCATATGCATATTTATACATACATTAGATGTCCATAGTGATACACATGTACGTGTGGTAATTAAAAACATACTTTTTTCTATATTCTGTCGTTCGCTCATTTGGCTTGCAAATCCGGATTCCGCTGCTATTGCTAGCCTACCTAGCTATATCTATTTTAATTAAAATACATTAGTTAAGTTTAAGTTTCAAACTTTCAATTCAATGCAAGTCTTATACTGCAAATGTTTTAAACTTGGGAAGTTGGAATCAATAATTACAAGGGATGGTACTACAGAACTTTAGTTTTATATTAATCAGTTAATTAATCATGCATAAAGGGTTCAAGTTAAAATTATCTGCTCACCTTTATCGATAATCCGTCACATATTTATGATCGTATGTTGCAGATGACATGACAAATATGTTTTGCCATTAGCAGGAAAACAGTATTTTATTTCGATTTCACGTTTTCTCTATATAACAGCTGATAATCAATGTTAGTTGAAAGCTTTAATCACGAAGGGAATTGATATTTATTTTCTAAGCGTTTTGTTGAATATCAGATGTCATTCTTATCTCATCTCCCTCGTTAGAAGAGTTCAATTGAACGGTGTATAGCTATTTTGTACCACGACATAATGCTATCAACCCGGAACAAAACTGCGTTTCAAACGGATGTCAGACATATTGTGACGATGTAGCCTTCCACCTTAAAACCCTTGATCCCTCGAAGTCAAACTGCAGTCCCGTTATTCAATATCTATTGGGTTTTTTTCTTTCGATACCCCGAAGTGACCGGTATATGCAAGCGTCACCTAATTTTAACTCCTCCTTGGTCGGGCCCAAGGCGATAGACGCGGCACCCGTGTAACGGAATGTTTCTTCAGGTGACACTTGTCTTGCAAGGTGATAATTGTTCCATGATTGACCATAACGTTGTCTAAGCTATATCACCGACTGTCTTAAGATAATTTTAACAAATGTACATAGAATCTTATTTGTTTTAAACGAGAGAGAGAGAGAGAGAGAGAGAGAGAAAGAAAGAAAGGCTGGAAAAAATTTAATGAGTTAAATGAGAGTAAGATTGTGGGGAAAACATACAAGTTGAGTTGATGCCTATGATAGCGACCTTATAATAGTACATCATGGAATATTTGTCTTCTATAAATCTGTGGCATATTTTTAACTCATCATATGCAAAAAATAATACTTTTAAATAATACTAATTCTAAAGTACACGTATATGCATGCTTTGCGTAATACATTGCTATGTTTGGGACTCTTGTACAATATTAACAAAATACATGCAGCAATAGTTTTTTAGAAGTTTGTGTTAAAAACAAAGAAAATTATGAGTTTTTCTTCTAATAATATTTATATCTTAATTCTAACAATAATTAAAACAGCACTTTTTATCTTCTTCTCGGTTTAATCAATGATACAGATAACACACCTGGTACGGTGACTTACACCATCGCGTTAAAATCGTGGCCCCGCGATCACCGCGATGACAATACCACGACGGTGTAACGCGGAAAGGATTAAAACACCATCACGGTGTCGCGGGAAAATACGTGATCCGCGTTGACCGTAACGTATTTCGCTAAGCATTGTAGAAGAGAAAATGTCTGCATTGATGATTCTAAGTAACGCCACTATTCAAAACAACAATGTATGTCCCCATTAAAGTAGTCCGAGTATCGCACTACGTCATAATACGGATTTTACAATATTGTTTCGACTTTTACAAAGCGTTTTTGATACCCGGTACTGATTTTGCTCTACGTCGCTGTTGTAAACAATGGCAATAATAAGCAAATTAGAACGATAATATATGTATTCTATGAGATATACAAATGATTAATGTTGAGAATGTAGAGTGTATGTATTGATGATACTAATCGATTCCACTAATCAAAACACCAATGTATGTCCCCATTAAGAATCTAAAGAGCTGGCCCATTAAATATTCAATCATTTGTATCTAAAAAATGAACAACAATTTTAAATAGGTGTAAGAACAAAAAATGTTAGTATTCGTGAGACCTTATGGCTGAACTCAAGAAAAAGGGCTGCCCCCTTAAAACATAACTTAAAAACGATCAAGATTTTGTAATTCATTATAGAAGCAAAGATGTTGATCGTAACAATATCAGTTTTTAAAAACCATTGCCACATCCATTGATGACGTACTTACGGATTTTAGGGAACTTGATTCTTCAATCTGTAATGTGCTGAATGTGAATATTATTTAGTACAATTTACATTGAGCACTTCCGTTTTTCCGTTTCCTGTCCTGAGATGAAAAACCTTATTTGGACAAGATCTCAAAAACGGTAACAACTTGAACAATCAAACTTTGTGGGATGATAGACTTATGTATGTACACGGGCTAACACATTTATTTTGGTTTTATCCTTCGTACCTTCCCGTCTTCACAGGAAGTACAACCAATCTTGATTTTTCAAGAATAGTTTGGTTATTTAGCATGTAAGTAACATTTTAGCTACAGAAATACAAAAGGTTATCTACGCATGGTAAAAAAACAAAAAAAAAAGCTTCAACTTTCGTTGAGAAATCTCAAAAATCAGGTAGCCTTCTTTTATAAAAAAAAAAAAAAAAAAAAAAAAAAAACTACCCACAAGATCCCAAAAATTGTGAGAGATCGAGCCACAAAATTTATAAGGATAATGGACATTTGATTGAACATGAGTTTTAAAGGTTTTATTTGGTCGTACGTCACTTCCGGTTCTCACTCGAAGCGTTAAATCAATAGAAGATTTTTAACTTTAGATTTTTTTAAATAATTTAAACAATTTGATGAACAGTAATGTGCCGTAGGTAAATGTACTAAAATATCTACTTTCAATTTCTTAAGTTACTTCCGTTTGCTCGTTTCCGGTCCCGAGACAAATACCTTTTCTCAAAAAGATATTATAACTTAAATAAACTTGAACATACAAACTTTGAGGAAAGACAAAAAAATGTATGAATATATGTTAATAATGTTCTGTATAATCCGACGTAACTTCCGGTCATCATAATGAGCACTCAAAAATAACTTTGTAAAAAGTAATTTTTCTTTTTGTTTTGTTTATTTCTTGGGAATTCCTTTACAGTATATATCATACCATTTTCTGTCTATAAGAGAAATGGACTTTTTGTACATATTAAAACATGAGTCTAGTTATTAAGGTCTTCCGTTTCCAACGGAAGACCTTATAGTGTTTGTAGTGTTTTTTGTTTCTTTGTTTCTTTCTTTCATTCTTTGTTTGTTTGTTTGTTTGTTTGTTTCTTTCTTTCTTTCTTTCTTTCTTTCTTTCTTTCTTTCTTTCTTTCTTTCTTTTTAAGGTCTAGCTTCCGTTTCCAACGAAAGACCTTATAGTGATTGTAGTGTTTTTCTTTCTTATTTTTCCCCCCTTTTTTTGTCAACAGAATTTCTCAGAGATGGTTTGATAGATTTCCCTGAAATTTTCTGGGATTATAAAGACTGATAATATCTCGAGGTGCTTTTTTCATTTTTTCAAAATTTTATTTCCGATCGGCCGTTTCCTGTCCCGCATCAATAAACCTTGTTCCCTCGAGATCTCAGAATCGGCAAGCACTTGAATATCCAAATTTTGTGGGATGATAGACCTATAGCTTTAGATGTGTTTAAACTATTTTGTTTTGTTCGTCGTAACTTCCGGTCGTCACCGGAAGCACTTCAATTTTTTTAACGTGTTTGATTTTCCGTAGAATAAAGATATTAGTATAAATACTTACGTATGTAATCTACGCAATGTTGACTAAACAAAAAAATCTTCATCCTGTTAGATATCTGAATTATCTCAGGTAACTTTTTTTAAAACAAATTTTGGTCCCACGAGATCTCAAAAACTATTAGTGATACAGACACGTAACTTTCATGGATAATAGAAATTTAAATGAAGATGTATTTAACTGCTTTCATGTTGTCGACTGTCACTTCCGGTTTACACTGGAAGAGTTCAAACAAATCATTTGTTTATAAATTTGGCTGTTTTTCTTTGAAAATTTTAGATAAATTAATAGGCAATCAAATCTTGTTTTCTAATGTCTAACAAATACTAACCTCACTTTTCTTTGAGCACCTCCGTTTGTCCGTTTCCTGTCCCAAGACAAAATACTTTGACTCCTCAAGATCTCAAAAACGGTAATGACTTGAACAATCAAACTTTCTGGGATGATAGATTTATGTATGTAGATGAGTTTATACATTTTGTTTTGTTCGGCGTAACTTCCGGTCGTCACTGGGTGCACTTCAAAAATAATGTTTTTAGGTATTTGATTTATTTTCCGTAGAATATAGACATTAGTATAAATCCTTAAATATGGCATCTATGCAATGTTAAGTAAATAAAAAATGTACTTCCGGTGAAATGTGTTGATTATCTTAGGAAGCTGTTTTAAAACATATTTGGTACCCGCAAGATCTCAGAGACTGTAAGAGATCAAGAAACGAATCTTTCACTGATTATAGACATTTGATTGAAGATGTGTTTAAACAGTTTCATTTTGTCGAACGTCACTTCCGGTCTACACCGGAAGAGTTCAAAACAAATCAAGCTGTTTATCCGTTTTACTGTTTTCATTCGATAGTTTTGGCTACTTTGCTAAATAATAATGTTAGATAGGCAAGTAAATAATAATAACAAATTTAATTTTCATTGAGCACTGCCGTTCGTCCATTTCCTGTCCCAAGACTGAAAACGGCTACACGTATAAATACGTTACAGGTCACTCTTGATGGCTCGAACTTCGATCGCTCGGAGTGCGTCTCCGGTCCAAATTTCCCACCAATATTTCTTAAGGGGGATGTCTACACCAAATAAGTGTAGGAGATTTTTCTTTCATGCATTTGTTACTAATAATAGGCACAGTATTCAACAATAATACCAGTAGACCTCAAATTACAATGCTCTATTTTTAAGAGAATTTTTAAAATATCAGACTGCTCCCAGATAACCCCTTATATGTCAAATTTTTAAACATTTCTGTTTAAAACTCTAATGAAAGTGAAATGTTGTAAAGTTTAAAAATGAAAAACAAAATAATCATGAATGAAGTTTTTCTGATTTTTATTGGAATCCACATAAATATGAAACTAAAATATTAAAAAATTCTTTTAAGGCAAACTGCTGGATGAAATCCCACAAAAATCTGGAAATAGAAACAATATTCGTTGGTTAATGAGATGAAAAAAAATGAAATTGAAAAATTAAAAAAAATACAGAATTATTTCAAAAATCTTGGTTTGAAAGATCCTGTTTAAGAGTTGTCTTTCTTGATTTTACTTGGTCTCAAATATCTTTGGACCAATTTTCTAATTTAAAAAGAATCAGGAATGAAAAATTAAAAAAGTATATGCTAAAATGTAGGAATAAGGCTAGTAGTGCTTATGATAATAATTGAATCTGAAAAATTATATTTTTGATGAATGCATTAATTATATTTGTATTATATGTATTATATTTAACTCTTTAAAACAAAATGTTAGTAGTTACATTGCCTTTTACTTTTTTATATACAATACAAATTATAAACAACCATATGCATATTTATACATACATTAGATGTCCATAGTGATACACATGTACGTGTGGTAATTAAAAACATGCTTTTTTCTAGATTCTGTCGTTCGCTCATTTGGCTTGCAAATCCGGATTCCGCTGCTATTGCTAGCCTACCTAGCTATATCTATTTTAATTAAAATACATTAGTTAAGTTTAAGTTTCAAACTTTCAATTCAATGCAAGTCTTATACTGCAAATGTTTTAAACTTGGGAAGTTGGAATCAATAATTACAAGGGATGGTACTACAGAACTTTAGTTTTATATTAATCAGTTAATTAATCATGCATATAGGGTTCAAGTTAAAATTATCTGCTCACCTTTATCGATAATCCGTCACATATTTATGATCGTATGTTGCAGATGACATGACAAATATGTTTTGCCATTAGCAGGAAAACAGTATTTTATTTCGATTTCACGTTTTCTCTATATAACAGCTGATAATCAATGTTAGTTGAAAGCTTTAATCACGAAGGGAATTGATATTTATTTTCTAAGCGTTTTGTTGAATATCAGATGTCATTCTTATCTCATCTCCCTCGTTAGAAGAGTTCAATTGAACGGTGTATAGCTATTTTGTACCACGACATAATGCTATCAACCCGGAACAAAATTGCGTTTCAAACGGATGTCAGACATATTGTGACGATGTAGCCTTCCACCTTAAAACCCTTGATCCCTCGAAGTCAAACTGCAGTCCCGTTATTCAATATCTATTGGGTTTTTTTCTTTCGATACCCCGAAGTGACCGGTATATGCAAGCGTCACCTAATTTTAACACCTCTTTGGTCGGGCCCAAGGCGATAGACGCGGCACCCGTGTAACGGAATGTTTCTTCAGGTGACACTTGTCTTGCAAGGTGATAATTGTTCCATGATTGACCATAACGTTGTCTAAGCTATATCACCGACTGTCTTAAGATAATTTAAACAAATGTACATATAATCTTATTTGTTTTAAACGAGAGAGAGAGAGAGAGAGAGAGAGAGAGAGAGAGAGAGAGAGAGAGAGAGAGAGAGAGAGAGAGAGAGAGAAAGAGAGAAAGAAAGAAAGGCTGGAAAAAATTTAATGAGTTAAATGAGAGTAAGATTGTGGGGAAAACACACAAGTTGAGTTGATGCCTATGATAGCGACCTTATAATAGTACATCATGGAATATTTGTCTTCTATAAATCTGTGGCATATTTTTAACTCATCATATGCAAAAAATAATACTTTTAAATAATACTAATTCTAAAGTACACGTATATGCATGCTTGCGTAATACATTGCTATGTTTGGGACTCTTGTACAATATTAACAAAATACATGCAGCAATAGTTTTTTAGAAGTTTGTGTTAAAAACAAAGAAAATTATGAGTTTTTCTTCTAATAATATTTATATCTTAATTCTAACAATAATTAAAACAGCGCTTTTTATCTTCTTCTCGGTTTAATCAATGATACAGATAACACACCTGGTACGGTGACTTACACCATCGCGTTAAAATCGTGGCCCCGCGATCACCGCGATGACAATACCACGACGGTGTAACGCGGAAAGGATTAAAACACCATCACGGTGTCGCGGGAAAATACGTGATCCGCGTTGACCGTAACGTATTTCGCTAAGCATTGTAGAAGAGAAAATGTCTGCATTGATGATTCTAAGTAACGCCACTATTCAAAACAACAATGTATGTCCCCATTAAAGTAGTCCGAGTATCGCACTACGTCATAATACGGATTTTACAATATTGTTTCGACTTTTACAAAGCGTTTTTGATACCCGGTATTGATTTTGCTCTACGTCGCTGTTGTAAACAATGGCAATAATAAGCAAATTAGAACGATAATATATGTATTCTATGAGATATACAAATGATTAATGTTGAGAATGTAGAGTGTATGTATTGATGATACTAATCGATTCCACTAATCAAAACACCAATGTATGTCCCCATTAAGAATCTAAAGAGCTGGCCCATTAAATATTCAATCATTTGTATCTAAAAAATGAACAACAATTTTAAATAGGTGTAAGAACAAAAAATGTTAGTATTCGTGAGACCTTATGGCTGAACTCAAGAAAAAGGGCTGCCCCCTTAAAACATAACTTAAAAACGATCAAGATTTTGTAATTCATTATAGAAGCAAAGATGTTGATCGTAACAATATCAGTTTTTAAAAACCATTGCCACATCCATTGATGACGTACTTACGGATTTTAGGGAACTTGATTCTTCAATCTGTAATG
Organism: Magallana angulata; assembly: GCF_025612915.1. Lineage (NCBI taxonomy): Eukaryota > Metazoa > Mollusca > Bivalvia > Ostreida > Ostreidae > Magallana > Magallana angulata. The sequence goes on from NC_069112.1 coordinate 24,144,044, forward strand.
TGCTGAATGTGAATATTATTTAGTACAATTTACATTGAGCACTTCCGTTTTTCCGTTTCCTGTCCTGAGATGAAAAACCTTATTTGGACAAGATCTCAAAAACGGTAACAACTTGAACAATCAAACTTTGTGGGATGATAGACTTATGTATGTACACGGGCTAACACATTTATTTTGGTTTTATCCTTCGTACCTTCCCGTCTTCACAGGAAGTACAACCAATCTTGATTTTTCAAAAATAGTTTGGTTATTTAGCATGTAAGTAACATTTTAGCTACAGAAATACAAAAGGTTATCTACACATGGTAAAAAAACAAAAAAAAAAGCTTCAACTTTCGTTGAGAAATCTCAAAAATCAGGTAGCCTTCTTTTATAAAAAAAAAAAAAAAAAAAAAAAAAAAAACTACCCACAAGATCCCAAAAATTGTGAGAGATCGAGCCACAAAATTTATAAGGATAATGGACATTTGATTGAACATGAGTTTTAAAGGTTTTATTTGGTCGTACGTCACTTCCGGTTCTCACTCGAAGCGTTAAATCAATAGAAGATTTTTAACTTTAGATTTTTTTAAATAATTTAAACAATTTGATGAACAGTAATGTGCCGTAGGTAAATGTACTAAAATATCTACTTTCAATTTCTTAAATTACTTCCGTTTGCTCGTTTCCGGTCCCGAGACAAATACCTTTTCTCAAAAAGATATTATAACTTAAATAAACTTGAACATACAAACTTTGAGGAAAGACAAAAAAATTTATGAATATATGTTAATAATGTTCTGTATAATCCGACGTAACTTCCGGTCATCATAATGAGCACTCAAAAATAACTTTGTAAAAAGTAATTTTTCTTTTTGTTTTGTTTATTTCTTGGGAATTCCTTTACAGTATATATCATACCATTTTCTGTCTATAAGAGAAATGGACTTTTTGTACATATTAAAACATGAGTCTAGTTATTAAGGTCTTCCGTTTCCAACGGAAGACCTTATAGTGTTTGTAGTGTTTTTTGTTTCTTTGTTTCTTTCTTTCATTCTTTGTTTGTTTGTTTGTTTGTTTCTTTCTTTCTTTCTTTCTTTCTTTCTTTCTTTCTTTCTTTCTTTCTTTCTTTCTTTCTTTCTTTCTTTCTTTCTTTCTTTCTTTTTAAGGTCTAGCTTCCGTTTCCAACGAAAGACCTTATAGTGATTGTAGTGTTTTTCTTTCTTATTTTTCCCCCCTTTTTTTGTCAACAGAATTTCTCAGAGATGGTTTGATAGATTTCCCTGAAATTTTCTGGGATTATAAAGACTGATAATATCTCGAGGTGCTTTTTTCATTTTTTCAAAATTTTATTTCCGATCGTCCGTTTCCTGTCCCGCATCAATAAACCTTGTTCCCTCGAGATCTCAGAATCGGCAAGCACTTGAATATCCAAATTTTGTGGGATGATAGACCTATAGCTTTAGATGTGTTTAAACTATTTTGTTTTGTTCGTCGTAACTTCCGGTCGTCACCGGAAGCACTTCAATTTTTTTAACGTGTTTGATTTTCCGTAGAATAAAGATATTAGTATAAATACTTACGTATGTAATCTACGCAATGTTAACTAAACAAAAAAATCTTCATCCTGTTAGATATCTGAATTATCTCAGGTAACTTTTTTTAAAACAAATTTTGGTCCCACGAGATCTCAAAAACTATTAGTGATACAGACACGTAACTTTCATGGATAATAGAAATTTAAATGAAGATGTATTTAACTGCTTTCATGTTGTCGACTGTCACTTCCGGTTTACACTGGAAGAGTTCAAACAAATCATTTGTTTATAAATTTGGCTGTTTTTCTTTGAAAATTTTAGATAAATAAATAGGCAATCAAATCTTGTTTTCTAATGTCTAACAAATACTAACCTCACTTTTCTTTGAGCACCTCCGTTTGTCCGTTTCCTGTCCCAAGACAAAATACTTTGACTCCTCAAGATCTCAAAAACGGTAATGACTTGAACAATCAAACTTTCTGGGATGATAGATTTATGTATGTAGATGAGTTTATACATTTTGTTTTGTTCGGCGTAACTTCCGGTCGTCACTGGGTGCACTTCAAAAATAATGTTTTTAGGTATTTGATTTATTTTCCGTAGAATATAGACATTAGTATAAATCCTTAAATATGGCATCTATGCAATGTTAAGTAAATAAAAAATGTACTTCCGGTGAAATGTGTTGATTATCTTAGGAAGCTGTTTTAAAACATATTTGGTACCCGCAAGATCTCAGAGACTGTAAGAGATCAAGAAACGAATCTTTCACTGATTATAGACATTTGATTGAAGATGTGTTTAAACAGTTTCATTTTGTCGAACGTCACTTCCGGTCTACACCGGAAGAGTTCAAAACAAATCAAGCTGTTTATCCGTTTTACTGTTTTCATTCGATAGTTTTGGCTACTTTGCTAAATAATAATGTTAGATAGGCAAGTAAATAATAATAACAAATTTAATTTTCATTGAGCACTGCCGTTCGTCCATTTCCTGTCCCAAGACAAAAAACCTAATATCGAAGAGATCTCAAAAACGGTAATGACTTGAACAACCAAACTTTGTCGGATGATAGACCTATGTATATACATTTGTGAACACTATTTTGTTTTGTCTGGCGTAACTTCCGGTCGTCACAGGATATACACCCAATACTGATTTGTTAAGAATATGTTGGTTATTTAGCAAGGAAGTAACATTTAAGCTAAACAATTACAAAAGGTCATCAACACACGGTTAAAAAACATAAACAGTTATACTTCCTGTACGACATCTCATCTGGATTTTTTGTACAGATTAAAACATGAGGAACGGAAGACCTTTTAGTTGCTATACCAATAAGAGTCTAGTTATTATTTTTTCCTCCTTTTTTGTCGGCAGAATTTCTCAGAGATGTCTTGATAGATTTACTCTTAATTTTTTAGGGATGATTGGAAATGATAATATCTCGAGGTGTTTTTTTCCCATTTTTCAAAATTTATTTCCGGTCGTGCGTTTCCTGTCCCGCGTCAAAAAACCGTGTTCCATCGAGATCTCAGAATCGGCAAACACTTGAACATCTAAACTTTGTGCGATGATATGCCTACATGTATATTTTTAGATGGGTTTAAACTATTTTGTTCGTTCGTCGTAACGTCTGGTCGTCACCGGAAGCACTTCAAAAATAATTATTTCTTCTCCATAGAATAGATATAAAAGTATAAATCTAAACATAGGTTAACTATGCGATGTTATATCAACCAAAAAATTATACTTCCGATGAGATATCTCAATTTTCTCAGGTAGCTTTTTTAAAAATACATTTTGTACCCACGAGATCTCAGAAACTATAATTGATCAAAGCACGAAACTTTCATGAATGATAGACATTTGATTGAAAATGTGTTTAACTGGTTTCATTTTGTCTTCGTTCACTTTCGGTCCACATAGGAAGAGTTAAAACAAATCGAGCTGTTTATCAGTTTAACTTTTTTCTTTGATATTTGTAGTTAGCTCGATGAAGAGTAATTTAAAAAAAACAAATACATGTATACAAGAAATATTTAATACAATTTACAATGAGCACTTCTGTTTGTCCGTTTTCTGTCCTAAGACAAAAAACCTTCTTTCGACGCGATCTTTAAACGTTAAAAACATGAACAACTAAACTTTGTGGGATGATAGACCCATGTATGTACATGTGTTAGCACTATTTTCTTTTTTCCGGCATAACTTCCGGTCGTCACAATAAGTACACCTGATTTTCATTTTTAAAAAAAATATTTTGGTTATTTAACATGGAAGTAACATTTTAGCTATAGAAATACAAAAGGTCATCTACACATGATAAAAAAAAAAGTTCTACCAGTACTTCCGTTGTGGCATCTCAAATACCTTATGTAGCCTTCTTTTTTGAAAACATAGTACCCACAAGATCTCAAAGATCAAGACACAAGATCAAGACACAAAACGTAAATGATTAATGGACAATTGATTAAACATGTGTTTAACGGGTTCATTCGGTCGTACGTCACTTCCGGTTCTCACTCAAAAACATTCAAGCAATAGAAGTTTTTTTTTAAGTTTAGATTTTAAAAAAAAATTACTCAATGTGATTAAACGTAAAGTACCGTAGGTAAATGTACTAAAATAATTACTTTCAATATCTTAAATCACCTCCGTTTGTTCCTTTCCGGTCTCGAGACCGAAACTTTTTTCTCAACGAGATAGTATCACTAGCAAAACATCCAAACTTTGAGGAAAGACAAAAAGTGTATGAAGTTACGTTTTCTGTGTTGTGTATGATCCGGCGGTTCTTCCAGTCGTCACAGAAAGTACTAAAAATTGACATTTTGTCTTTTTGTTTTGTTTATTTCTTGGGAATTCCTTTACAGTATATATTATATCCATTTTCTGTTTACAAGTGAAATGGATTTTTGAACAGATTAATACATGAGGAACGGAAGACATTTTTTATTGCTATAGCAACAAGAGTTTAGTTATGATTATTTTTCCCTCTTTTTTGTCCACAAGACTTCTCAGAGATGGTTGGATGGATTTCCTTGACATTTTTAGTACTGATAGAGAAAGATAATATCAATTTTTTTCATTTTTTGCAAAATTCATTTCCGGTCGTCTGTTTCCTGTCTCGCGACAAAAAGCTAGTGACATCGAGATCTTTTTACGCATTTTATTTATTTAACATAGAATTGAAATACATGTATAAGTATAAACGCTTACATATGTCATCTATCCGATGAATAATTAACAAACAAAAAATATTTCTGGTGAGTTATCGCAAATATCTCAGGTAGTCTTTTTAAAACAAATATTGAAACGCCGAGATCTCATAAACTGTAAGTGACCAAGACCCGAAACTTACATGAATGATAGACATTTGATTGAAGATGTGTTTAACCGCTCTAATTTTGTGAATCGTCACTTCCGGTCCACACCAGAAGAGTTCAAACAAATCGAGTTGTTGAAAAGTTGAACTGTTTTTGTTTGACAATTTTAGATGGATTGATAGGCAATAAAGTCCTGTTGTGTAATGTTTGAGAATTATTAACCTTCATTTTCATTGAACACTTCCGTTTGTCCGTTTCCTGTCCCGAGAAAAAAAACCCTTCATTCCATGAGATCTTAAAAACGGTGAAGACTTGAACAATCAAACGTTATGGGATGATATACCTATGTATGTACATGTGTTTACACTATTTTGTTTTGTTCGGCGTAACTTCCGGTAGTCACCGAAAGCACTTAAAATTTTGTTTCGGAGCTTTTATGAATGATAGACATTTGATTGAAGATGTGTTTAACGGGGTTTTATTTTGTCAACCGTCACTTTTGGTTCTTACAGGAAGGGTTCAAACAATCATGTTTTTAACAAGTTTAACTGATTTTTGAGGTTTTTCATCTAGTCTGATAAACAGTGATGAACGCTAAGCAAATGTACAAGAAATACCATCTTTTGTTTTATTAATCACTTTAGTTCGTCCGTTTCTGGTCCCGAGACAAAAATATTGTTTGAAAGAGATCTCAGATTTGGCAGAGACGTGAGCAACCAAACTTTGATGAAAGATTGTACAAATAGTTAACAAGTTTTTTTAGTTCGGGATTACTTCCGGTCGTTTCAGAAAGTACTTTAAAAATTGATTTCTTTCTCATTCTCGTTGTCTTGAATGGAAATAATGTTTGGATATATCATTCACAATATTTATCATATCTACTATTTTTCTATGTGAGGGAAGCAATGTCTTACAGTAAAATTGATGCATGTACAGTCATTTCAAGCATATCTTTTACAATTGTATGCTATGCTATGGTATGCGATTTTAATGATATGCTATGAGATTTGTATGCTATGCTATGAGATTTGTATGCTTTGTTATGAGAAATTAAGATGGAGAGCTTAATGATATGGTATGCTATGCTATGAGATTTGAACAAAAACGCCTCCATACACAGAAGAGTTCCACACAATTCGTACTTAAAGCTTAAAAAGCCAAAGTTTACTATGAATCTGATGTAGGAACATTTATTTTTTCAAATAAAAACATTCAAAACCGAGTTAAAATTCTGTTGTATGCTATGCTATGGTATGGTATGACGGATGCGATTCTATGAGATTGTATGCTATGGTATGAGTTCCAATGCTATGATATGAGATTCTAATGCTATGCTATGAGATTTCAATGCTATGCTATAGTGTATGTTGTGAAAGATATGCTTTAACTGATATATATAATATATCAAAACGAAAGACCTTTGTTGCTTTTGCAACAAAGTCTAGTTATTATTATAATTATTATTATGTTATATTTAATCATAGTGATTAAAAGTAGACATGAAATACCTTTAATAATTTAAATATGTAAGAAACCGTGTTCCATCGTAAGAAAATGTAACCATAAGGAACATTTGTTTTCAATCGATGACATTTGCATATTTCTTTTTTAATTTTTTTTTTCAGGTAAAGAAATCCTGTCCGTTGTCAAGTACGATGATATAAAATTCGAAGAAAACATTGAGGTTACAAAAATTGGTAAAGAAACAGGCACAACAAAGGGATATTTAACAGAAAATATTCTTTCAGTTAAAGTAGAAGGTCTCATATTTAAGAATTGCTTTGCTGTCAGAGATACGAATGACAAAAGATTTTTTGAAAGCGGAGATTCTGGTTCAGGAGTGTTCTTAAAAGGAGAAAAAACAATGCAAGCTCTAGGAATTGCATTCGCTTTCATGAACAATCACACGCTTGTTTGTAGGATTGATAAATTTGTGGATCATCTTGATGTTGCAATCGTAAAATATCATGAAAAGGACAATTCCCGTACGAAAAATTCCACCCTGACTTAAGGCGGACTGTAAGCGAAATTTGAAAGGCGGATTCCGTCTTTCATTCCTCTGAATGTATAACTAATATCACAGATTCAGGGTGGAGTCCGGGTGGTATATGGCTCGAAATATTTAAATGAGATTCAGCGTATTCCGGGCAATAAAAAATCGACTTAAAACAAACGGGAATCCGCCTTAATCTTAGGTGGATTCCACCTTATGATAAATTGGAATCCGCCTTAATATAAGGTGGAATACGCAAGATTTCGCCCTAAAATAAGGTGGAATCCACCTAAATATAAGGTGCAATCCGTCTTAGAATAAGGTGGAATCCGCCTTAATACAAGGTTGCGTCCGAATCCGCCTTAGGGAAATGATGAACACTTTTTACAACGGACAGAAAAACTTCTTTTGATTTATGCTTTTGAATTAAAAAACATAAAACCATCTTAAATTCCTGTTTATTTCCTTTTTTAAACACATCATAATACAGATATTACATCCAGAATATCTTTATATTTTCCTAATGTTTGCCTTCCACTTAATATAATGAATTGAACTTTTTGATTTACTGTCCACGTTTCCACTCTTTTGTATAGGCAGTTCCTTAAAAAGTTTCAAGAGTAGCTCAGATCTTCCTCGAATCTTTTCAGTAATTGCATCGCTAAAAATACTTCTCTCACATATTCTGAAAAAAATACATGTAATTTGATAAAGCATTACTTATAACCAAACACTCGATCAAATATAAATATATCAATATACATATAAACCTTTTCGTTATTATCATGATTATAAAGAATACCTTTCAACAATGTGAAGAAATAAAAAGAGATCCAATCCTTACCTTTCAAAACTTTGATTTTGGAAGGGTTATGTAAATGATATGACTGACATTCCACTTTTTAGTCTCCCATGTCCATTGTCCATCTGCTTTTGAGCTATAGTTTTTATTTTTATCAGATTGTTTCTCAATGCTCATACTAGGACAGTTTTAATATAAGAAGGCAGCTTGCCACCCTCCCAATGACTTGTTGGTATTGTTGCTTTCCTTGATTTTTAATTGTTTAGCATAATGTCAGTTGTTTTCAACAGCTTTCAAATCTAAAGGAATGAAGGGATTTCTATAGTTTATACATTGTGTGACATTTACGCACTGTCTAAATGAAAAATAGTTTAAACCTATTTTTTCTTCACAACCAATTAGCACAATTTTAACTGTACTTTAGTACTATAATTGATAAAGTCATGAACATAATCAAAATTTAATACTGACTTACTTTCGATATTCCTGTGTTAATGTCTTTTGCTCCACATAACGCGCACACTTTGCTTAACTCCATAAGACTTGGTTTACATTAAATAGCTGTAAATAATTTTCACTGTATTTCCCCCAAAAATAATTCTCATAACGGTTTACACGTCTAAATTTTGTAACACAAAGATGATCGGGAAAGTTAGGCATGACCGTTGTTGCCCTGAAATTCAAAACCCACAAAGCGCGAGCCTCTGAGGCCAGAAATATTTTAAGGGGTAACGCTGATTTTATGTTTACAAGTGCTTGATGGCCATAGTAAAACAATTTTTAGTAGCAGTTTAAAGTACAATAAATATGCTAGCATGTTCATAATTCCTTCCTGTCTTTATATTGATTAAACATTGCGGCTAAAATAGAATGTAAATGTGTAAAATTATGATAGAAAAAAAGAGTTTCCCTGTTTACTCCCCTTTGCAATACAGGGAGAGGCTGTGGCTCTTGCCTGTTTACAAATGGCAGCCTGTGTATTAAGGTCAAGATAAAATTAACCACCCTGTGTGTAGAACATACATATATAAACTGTTTGATAGTGTCATCGGATTATCAATTTGAATTTAAGGTTACAACCCATTGTTTCAAATTATATGTTTGTGTCATTTGAAGATTTTAAATGAGAATGAGCTATTTATAGCACAGAAAATGAACTGTTGTGCGCCTTTAACACGATTTGGCCAAGTTTTAGCCGTAAATTTTATATCATAACTTGCAAAGAATTGCCAATTAGCTAGGTTAAGGCGGAATATTTTATGATGGTAAGGGGGAAACGGGCAGTGAGAAATAATACGGTTAACTTTAACAGAAAACGGCTAGATGCTGAAAATACGGCTAAGGTTTGAGGTAAGGCCCGGTTATGAATAAGATGGAATCCGTCTAACATTCAAAACGTTTTCCATGTACGCCTTTGATACTCCTAAGTACGGCTGCATTTTAACCGGAATACGTCTAAGTTCACCCTGAATCCAGCCGGAAAACGGCCAACATTTTCGTATGAGTAATGATTGCTTTTCAACCTGCTTTTTTATACGCTCTTAACTAAATAAGTTCAATGTTATCCGTGGTTAACTTATTTGAAAGAATATCATTTGATTTACATGTATAAACAAAAAAGAACTATATAGCTAGAAGAAGCTAATTGAATAGAATTATGACTTGTTTGGCATAATATGAATTTATTAGTGTGGTTTTGTTTGGGACTGTATACCATGGGCAATATCCTGTATAAAACCCTTGAATATCAATGACTAGTCAAAAAATTGTATCAAATTAGATTGTTTTTGCGGTCAAAACCATATAATCAACTTTTGAAGATGTTAAATAAGAAAAAAACCCGATGAAAATCCTCCTCTAGAGGGGAGAAGGTGTCAGCATCCACTGAAAATTTCAAACATATTCTTTACATATGTGACTCCCTTCTGGCTGGCAAAATCATCTTCACTTTAAAAACATTTCTGTAAATATAAACCTCTTTTAATTATAAGTGGCAGTTAGTTTTAAATGGTGTTTAAGATCAGTTTACAATATTTTGTCCTAAAGAAAAGCTAAATGTACTTGCACCACATTTGTTAAGTTATCTAATCATACTGATATCGATATGTAGATAAAAAAAAATGTTCTCTATATGCGGATTAACTTGTAACAAAATGATATAATATACTGCAATAAATTGAAGTATGTGCTACACGATGAAAGAAATTGTACATTATGTACGTTTTGAAGTAAAGACTTATTTTTATTGTCTTATTTATTAATTTCTGTTTCTGTCTTTGCATAATTTGATGCACTACAGGCATGTTCTTAAAATTAATGTTTACCATGTAAACAGTTAAAAGTAGATGAAGTACACAAAACGCAAATAAACCTGGGATTGCCTTTTAATTTTGTTTTTGCACATACATACTACTCCAATTTTGGTAAATTATATGTGTACAAACAATGTAACATTTAATTTGACATCTGGTGGATATAATTTAAACTTTAAAGAGTAAACCGACGGTAGTATTGCCACAAGTAGCGGAATGGTTCATCTTGACTTCTATCCCAGCACACAAATGTGCTGAAGCCACGTGTTCGAACGCGTGTTTCAGTTGGATAGTTGACCAGACTAAGGTGGCAGGGGACAGTTGTTTTGATACAATTCATTGTAGCCAAGGGATGCATGTCTTCGGAACTCTGTAACTAGAATTTTCTCAGTTCCCATTCAGCACAAATACCTTTAATTCACTCTTTATAAGGCCAATCACCAATTTCTGAAGAAAATTACTAGTCAAACCCTGTAAAATTCTCTACATACTGGTTTTGATGAGATTTTGACCCTTTCATATTTTGCTAATTTTTCATGATTTTTCAGCTTTTTAGAAGTTCCCCCAGCTAATTCCCTGCAGAGGGTTGACCTTCCGTACCGCGTGCATGTTGCACTATCACATGTCAGAAACTTACCGCTGTATAGTTTACAATGTCCCATCAACCTACTTTTCGTGTTATTTTACCTCCCGTCTGTAACTTGCAATTTCACTGTGTAAAGTCAGCACAACAGTCATAGCCGCAGTTTTCGCATTTTACTTCTGATTCTCATGTACCTAACATAAGGGGCCTACATATTGCATATCAATTTCAACAAGAGACACCCCTCTAACTAATGATAATCATTAAAAATCATTTCATGAATTTTAGCAACACTCATAAGCCTTCAAGTACAGCAATTCTCAATTTTACAAAAATATTGACGGGTACTTTATTCGAAACTGTCCCTTGCTACCTTTAACATACACTAACATTCTCCGAAAAGTCATCCTGTCTTAAAATTAAAAAGCTTATGCTATTCTGAAAAAAAAGTACACCACATTTTGCCAATTCCATTGAGGTTTAAGAAAAATATGGCCATTTAAGTGAACCCACCATTTCCACTTTCCTCTATTTAACACAGATTCACAGGGCTCTCCACAAATAAAGCATCTTTATCTAATCTTTTAGAGGTCAACTGTTGTTCAACCTCCTAAAATAAGAAACCTTATTCAATACTACATACATCTGCTTGATATTATCATGATAAAAGCATCACATCACTTAGAAATACCCTTACATGTATACCCTCCCCCTATCTTTTGATTTTCACAAGAAGTATTAGTTTGAACACTTTAACCTAATATTATGAAACTTGTGGCAGTTTCCTTGAGTCATTTCTTACACATATTTGAAAACAACCATCACTGATATTTAAAATTGATCTTTTTTTGGTAAATGGATGATTTTTAGCATTTTTATTCACAAAAAGTCATGTCGCCCTACATGTGATTTCTTGTTTTCATGAAAAACTAAGCCTATAATCATATTTAGTGGATATCTTATATATTCTGGTTTCTAGTCTCCTTTTAACTTTGCTAAATTAGTAAGACCTATGAGTGTGATGTGTGCGTTTAATTAAAAGGAAATTCAAACACACCCGTGTTCCTGGGAACGGATGAGAATTCCATGAAAAATGTTCAAATTTTTCATGTTTTTCTACATTTTTGATGCATTTATACAATAAAAGGGTAAAAATATGTTGTTTTTTGTTCATTTCAAGAGTAATTATCATAGCAGATGTTATTTCAAGGTCAAATGTACATTTACATATCCTACATGTAATGGTAATGGAGTCCATTGGAAAGAGGGGGTGGCTTTTTCAATTCTGTAAATACATCTAAAATACCTTTTTTTGATAGGAAGGAGCAAAAACTTGAGTTTTTTGACATATTGTATACTTTGATAACTGCATTTGTCTACATGTAAAGTTCATTTGAAATAAAAATATGCTGTTTTAAAAATATTGGGTGATATAAGTCAGGTGGCTTAATGTTATTTCATAAAATCAGACAGCAAAATGACTGCAAAATCATAAATTTAATGATTTAATTGATAAAAACTGTTTTAAAGTATTTATTCTTATCTCAGTAATTAACTTAAGCCTATTAATTGTCATCAGGATAGGAAATACCTACTCTCTTAGCCAATTTACTCTAGCGGTGGTCATTCTACACATTTAAGAGGGAGTTACTCCCCTTGAACATTTTAGCTAATAAATCATGTAATGACATCTATAGCAAAGAAAATCATTGATTTTCACAAAATGTATTATTTATGGTACAAAATCCACTCAAAATTACACTTAAAGGAGAAAAATGAAAATACCATGTAGTCTTGAAGGTGGCAGGGGACAGTTTTTTTGATACAATTCATTGTAGCCAAGGGATGCATGTCTTCGGAACTCTGTAACTAGAATTTTCTCAGTTCCCATTCAGCACAAATACCTTTAATTCACTCTTTATAAGGCCAATCACCAATTTCTGAAGAAAATTACTAGTCAAAACCTGTAAAATTCTCTACATACTGGTTTTGATGAGATTTTGACCCTTTCATATTTTGCTAATTTTTCACGATTTTTCAGCTTTTTAGACCTCCTCCAGCTAATTCCCTGCAGAGGGTTGACCTTCCGTACCGCGTGCATGTTGCACTATCACATGTCAGAAACTTACCGCTGTATAGTTTACAATGTCCCATCCACCTACTTTTCGTGTTATTTTACCTCCCGTCTGTAACTTGCAATTTCACTGTGTAAAGTCAGCACAACAGTCATAGCTGCAGGTTTCGCATTTTACTTCTGATTCTCATGTACCTAACATAAGGGGCCTACATATTGCATATCAATTTCAACAAGAGACACCCCTCTAACTAATGATAATCATTAAAAATCATTTCATGAATTTTAGCAACACTCATAAGCCTTCAAGTACAGCAATTCTCAATTTTACAAAAATATTGACGGGTACTTTATTCGAAACTGTCCCTTGCTACCTAAGAGGGCAAAACGTGGCAATGTCAGTGGGGAATGGTGATCCGTCGTGGAAAATTAAACTTCCTCCAATATTCTCTCCTTGTATCCAGACATCTATTGTTACACCATTAGCAATGGGGACTGCAAAACAAACAAAAGAAAAATAACATACATTTAAACTCATATCAAAAGTAAAAACTACATATTTTTAAACTTTGAAGGTTCAAAGGTTATTCAAAAAGTAGGGGTGCGTGTATTGATTTTTTTTAAATTTTACAGCAATATAAATTTAGGCACATTTGCAATATTTTCTAAAGAAAGAAACAAAGAAGCACACACAAAAGCTACATATAGCACATTTAAGGGTGTATTCAATCTGAAGCCTACCTAAGTAGTCTTTCATTATTTCGTATTTCAGATTACTGTCCAGTTTAATTAGATCCCCTCCTTCCGCCTGACAATGCTTCTGGATAAGATGCCGGTGCGGAAACGTATTTCAGACAAATCTGCGTATCTGTATAGTTATTAGTAGCATATCCTGTTGCGCACGCTGCTAAAACGACAAGTAAGAATCAGTTGTATAATTCATCTGATTAGATCGTCAATAGAACACAGAGCCATGGTACATGTATAAAGTGTTTTTTTTTTAAACCTGACATTTCAGTTGTTCGTATAGATATAAGCATTGTTCACATAAACCTTATATTCGATATTTTGTTTCAAGAAAAATGTTCAAAACATTATTAAAGACACGAAAAATTATTTTTTTTTGCTGCAAAGTCACAGAATACGTCAGCTGTTTTATTATGATGCCATTAGTAACTGTAATTTAGTTGTTATTACGGTGAATATAAGTTTAAATAGAGTTTTAAAAGGTATCTTGCTTAAATAGCAGCATAAACTTTTGTAATATCCTAATAAGTAACTTATTGGCAGAGCAAAATAAAACAAAGACTATTTCATTTTACAAATCTTACACTGAAAGATGATTCGAATGTATGGCTACATGGACAAAAATTGTGAGCTGGGTGTTTTTATTAAATCTTACATGAAATTATATAGCTTTCATTCTAAAGAACAAAACATTTTCAGAAAAATTGAATGAAAGGAAAAGTAGAGCTCATCTGCTTTGTACTGCCTTAATAACAAGATACATTTATAAAGTTTAGATCATAGTTGTGTTATTTAAAACTAACGCGGTTTATAGAGCGCGCATAGTTATTTGATTTCAATAAATAACTTTCCGCGAGGGTAATGAAAACTAAATTTTATTCTCGACGACGAGATAAACCGAAAAGCGGCGACCAATTTTTCAAATAAAGATATAGACAATGGTATACCAAAGGCATTTAATGACTGGTTCGCGGCGAGAATTATTCGTGACGACGCTTTAAAGTAAATACACATGTACCTTGTACATGGTTTTTTTTATTATAACATTTTGAATTAATTCTTAATTATGTTTATCAATGTACCGCTTAGACAGTATATAACAGCATATCAGTTTATAAGTGATTGTTAGTTGTAACTATCTTGCATATATCACAAAGGCTCTTCTGGTTGTCATACATCTTCAGAAAACATTAAATTGATAACAGTGTTTATCCTTTTCATAGAAACAATAAATGTAAGGTATGGGAAAATCAAACGATTTGACTTTATGACATAGCTCTCAAGACAAATTTCTCTACACGTTTTTTTTAAGGTGTGAATTTTTCGCAGTATCCAATTTGATTATCAAAAAAGGTTTTACTCTAAATATTTTTAGCATATTTATACTCTCTACGTTTAGAATAAGAGTGCTTAAAACAACCTTGTTTGTGGTGCAATTACCTAACTTTAATTTATTCTGAAAAAGTTATGTTTCATAAAAAAAAATACTTACGTTGAACGTATGACCTCCAGTTTGGACCAATTATGTCACTTCCTAAGATGTCATTTCAACACATGCACGTTTTTGTGTATTCATCGTGGCTGATCATGACTAGCATATCCATGGTGGTAGCGCATGTTCCTAGACATTGACTCTTATTTCATATATTAGCAATTCTGTGACACGACGTTTTTGGATACCTAATCGTTTTAATGACGTATTGACTCTTAAAGACGGTAGATTCGCTGCGCATAGCATAGCGTTTGAAACGAAGAATATAAATAAATAAATTTTAGTCAACATATTCCTGTCTATATTATAACGTATATTACGATATACAAGACCATATGAGGAGTGATGCAAACGCAAATAAAGCTTCAAACCTCTATGCAGTCTTTTATAGTTCTATGAAAAATCGTTGAAAACATCAAAGTTGTTTAGGAAAAAAAATTGGCAATCATTTTATCCAATAAACACTTAAAATTAAATATTTTAAGACACTATGTTGTTTGAATAATTTCATTTTGTTGACTTTTTCTCTGACGAAGCAATATTTTTTTTTTAACTTCTATCATGTTCGTGGGAAGTTAACTTGAATGGACGATAAGATGGATCTGAAAACAACCTTAAAACTTCTTAAAAATTCTATAAAAACAAAATAAACATTGAAAGGAGACCAGTTTCCTCTTGTTTTGCCTAACACAACATAAGAACGAATTAGTTACTGTTTATATCCATTTTTAACAATTTAGCACACAATTAAAATAATAATTCTTGTTTAACTCCGGTAAGACTGTTTTCTTCGAACCTTAGAGCCGTGAAAGACAACCTTGAACAAAATTGCCAGATATAATGGTGAACAAAATTTTACTGATGTCTCTATTACATCAATATTTTTTAAGGTAAAATACCCACCACCATTGCTTTATAAATATTTAGTAGAAATAACTGTGTGACACGTTAATGCCGACTGATACACTTTTTTTCATTTAAATGGTCTTATAAAATATTTTGAGCTATCGGCAATCTTCATTTATATAACTTGAATTATGTTTTGGTTTTTTTTTCATTTCCTACAAATCAAAATTAACTGACTCCTGACTAAAAATAAATCCTCTCCGTGACCAAAGTAACAGCAAGTCGAGTACACTATATTTTGGCATATATCCTTTTTTCTAAATGATAGACAAATGACCATTTTTTAGAATAAAAGTACTAACAGTACTGATGGGCAGTACATGGTTCCAAGTCGTCAATGTTTTGGTTTGGTTTTGTTTTGGTTTTAATCTGTGAAAAAAAACCCTAAAATATAAACCTTTCAAAACAATATCGTTCCAATTAAGGGGGCATGGTAACGATTTTTGGGGGGAAATTGGAGATATAGGCGAGTTACAGAGCTTAAAATTCTTTGCTTTGTAGACATGCTTAAAATGAATTGAAAAACAGACAAATCAGCTGAAAAGTATTTTTACAAGTATATCAAACCTATGCCAACCAAAACAGGACACGAACTCTGTTTACATCACAAAGACAAAGCTCTACTTCTTGCTTAAAACTTAACAATTGACTTTCATATTTCATTTGAGCATAAGAAATACAATTTAAAAGCATTGTAAATCATAATAATGAAAAAAAAACAAGTTCATACTCCAAGCTGCCAATCACTTGACCTTACTGTGCATTATGAATGGCATGGTATGCATTAAGTAACGGTCCTTAACTCTCTCCAGATAGGTATAGTAATTTACGTATTGGACATTAATTCTCTCAAGAGGGTAATACAATTACAAAAGATAATTTGAGCTATTAGTTGAATTTATCAGTTTCTTCTGTAAAGTGTTATCCATTGTTCTAATAACTCTAAGGCTGTATAAATGTGCCATATTGTTGACGAACATCTAGTTTGGAGTAACTGACATTTTAAATCCTAAAATGAAATATATAGAGTGTAAATGAAATATAATTTTTGAATTGAAATATGTAGGCACATTTGTATACTCATTAAACTACTGATCACATATTGCACTTGTGTGTTGTTTTACACATTGCTTAACTTTAGAACATCCATTCAAATAACTTTTGTCATGATGATTCTGATGTTTATTTTTGGTTCTAACCATAGGCGCTCCCAAGCTAATTCTGTAAATAACGAACGATATCTATTCATATATGAACTACCCTCTATATTATAGTATCATTTTTGCAAGTCATTTTTTTTTTTAGAAAAGTGTAGATGTTTTGTGTAAATGAAAAGCAGGAAGCAGATGCTACATGTGTATTCGGAATATACAAGGGGCATGAATTGCAGGCAGTAAGATGGTAAGATAAAATACAGGTCTTCTTCACACTTCAGTGCGTACAGTTAACCTCAAAAGCAATTCCTAGTAAACCCAAAGTAAATGCCGAGTAAACCGAAAGTAAACCCCGAGTGGACCCAAATTTTCCCAAAAAAAACAACACCCAGAGTAAACCCAGAAAGTAAACCCAGGGTTTAGTTGGGGTTTACTATGGTGTTAGGTTGGGTCTGATCGGTACTGTACATCCACTAAATATTGGGTCTGATCGGTACTGTACATCCACTAAATATGTAAAATAATGTGAAAAAAACATAAGAACCTAACTTTTGCAATTAAATTCCTACAGAAATTTTTAAAGAGTAAATAAGAAAATGAAAAGAGAAATAGTCCGAATTTTCTCTGTTTCAATATGAATCCAACTTTGCCGTGGCATATCCTCAAAAAAAAAAAATCACTGACTAATAAAACTTTAAACCATTGGCTGCCTAAAACTGTTTTTATCGCCTGTATTCTGTTAGCATTAACAATATATAATGTCCGTGATCAAATTTTTGAGACATTCTATCTGGAATTGATTTTATTTATTTGTAAGATTTTTCCCATCATGTGCCAGCCAGTAATCTAAATTTATACACAAGATAAAACAACCATAAAATATGTAAAATGATGTGAAAAAACACATAGAAACTTAACCATTGCAATTAAATTGCTACAAGAAGTTTTTAAGAGAATAAACAAATGGAGAAAAAAAATGGTCCGAATTTCCTCTGTTTCAATTTTAATCCAACTTTGTCGCAGCATATCCTTAAATGAACAAAACATGGAAAAAATTTCAATAATTGTTAATAACATTGTTTATTTGTGTTTTTAGAACAACTTTTGACTTCAGGTATTTAACTTTGTAAAAATATTTTTTGAAATCACAAACCCCGAGTAAACGTGATTCTTAACAACGAAATCAACGAACAATGAAGGAACCACAGTATCGTATTTAAAAAAAAACTACAAATGTTTGAGCTTCTAAATGTTTTCACTAATAAAGAAGGCAATTATCACTTGTTGTACGAATTGGAAAACGAACACAATCGCCACGTAACATGGCTGCCTATATTCCTAATACTTATTGATCGCACGGTTTTCTTAACGTACTATTTTTTATTGAAATTAACTACATTTAACAATGTCAAGTACTTAATAAAATGTACAATACTGAACAAAATTAATTTACTGCTTTATTCAAGTGTGTTTAGAGAAAATTTAGACGACATAGACTTTAATGTTGAACATTCAGTCCAACAGTTAAATTGGATTCATTTCCGTGTAGAATCGCTTCATATAGACATTTAGAACAAAAAGATGTTCCAGTTAATACGAATTCTCACTAGTTATTATTTTTCCTTGTATTAA
This sequence comes from Magallana angulata, assembly GCF_025612915.1. NCBI lineage: Eukaryota > Metazoa > Mollusca > Bivalvia > Ostreida > Ostreidae > Magallana > Magallana angulata. The sequence continues at coordinate 24,162,582 of NC_069112.1, forward strand.
TTTGCTCCCTGTGTATAGAGATTAGCATTGTTCATCGTATACAACAATTTTTTTATTATCAAACCAACGAATATCTTTTGGAAACTAAAATATGATAACGCGCAATGCCAATCAGTGTATAAAAAATACTTTATTGTGAATGCAGACAGCAGCTAAGAAAATTCAGTAACAAAGGAGTGTTTCAAATTAGTAATATTTTTGTTTTTAAAAAAATCCAAAGACATTTTTTAGGGAAGCTACTCTAGTAGAAATAGCAACTATAATTGAGGAAACAAAAAAAAACATGTAGAGCAGAGACCCTTAGGCAAAACAGCAGAAGGTTAGCAGAAATACGCAACCCTTAGGTCATGGTAACATAGTGCAATTCGTGTGTCATTGGTTTAAAACAAAGTATTCTAAACTTAAATACTGAAACAATATTGAGATTGGATTCAAATTTTGCATAACACAAAGAGTGTCGTGTTAATAAATTGAAATGATATACAGGAACTTTGAAAGAAAATTAAGCTAGGATCTTAAAGCATCAGTCGTAATAAAGAACTTCATTCATGCCTCTTGTAAAAGCCGTCGATAAACTGATCGCACATCAAATATTCTATTCTATCGAACACAAAAGAAGATTTAATTTGTCTATTAAAAAACGATAAAAACCTTCGGTAGAGAATATTTTCTATTGGTACGGATTATAGCATAAAGTTTTAACCTAATGTCTAAAGTCTAGTGATGACGTCACAAGCGCGTGGCGTTTATTTCGACCTCAGACTTCATAAATTATGTTATCTTTCAAAAAAATTCTAAAAATGCATTATCTTCTGAAAGTCTGAGTTGACGTATATAGATATTTCAAAGTACACTTTTCTATTGTTTTACACGGATTGTTTACGATTTTCTCGCATCTGTGATTTTACTTTTGGATCAGCCCTCGAACAATTAATGTTTACAATAAACAATTCAAAATCAAATGTACTAGGCTAAACAAACAACACCTGGAAGATAAAGAATATATTAGTATTTTTTTCATTTCCCTAAAAGTAGGCATTCAGAAAAAAAGTAGTAAGAAATTCGGAACTTTTATTTAATGCAGTATGATGAAAAAAAACCTTATGTTTGTTGTAAATTTTTTACTAAAGCCATTATTCACAGGAAAAATGATATTTATTGCCGTTACGGGCATCGTGGCACCTAAAATTATAAGTACCTTTGGCCCGGTAGTGTACTTCTGTCGTTCCATTAGACATTTGGATGGAACAAATATCAGGTATTGGAGTACCGTCATCAAACTGCCACTGACCTCTGACCTTTTCCCCTTGAACCCACATTTGAATGATTGAATTATTGGCGATTGGCACTAAAATACACACATGAAAACAAAAATATTAATTTTAGGCAATAAGACCCTTAGGCAAAACATCAGAAGGTTAGCAGAAATACGCAGCCCTTAGGTCATGGTAACATAGTAACGAATATCTTTTGGAAACTAAAAAGGATTACGCGCAATGCCAATCAGTGTATACAAAATACTTTATTGTGAATGCAGACAGCAGCTAAGAAAATTTAATAACAAAGGAGTGTTTCAAATATGTAATATTTTTGTTTTAAAAAAAATCCAAAGACATTTTTAAGGGAAGCTGCTCTAGTATATTGAGATGTTCAATGTTTAAATGACAATAACATTTGCAGGGGTCTTTTCATACCTATTGTTCCTTAGGTGAGCGATGTGGCCCATGGGCCTCTTGTTATAGGTTCACAGGTTCCTTCTTTTAAACTTGGACGAGTGTAATTAGACATCATTGTTACAAAAATAAATTTTACTTACATCAAGTGTGGCTCAGTGTTGTGTTTTAATCTTTGGTGAAGTTCCATTTCAATTTACATGGTATCTAAAATGAAATTTTATGAATTTAATTCTACATGAATCAAACACTTGAATATCCCCAACATTTGCAACATCGTATCGCAAGTAGCCATATGTTTAAAACTCAGAGAGAGAGGGAGAGAGAGAGAGATAGAGAGAAAGAGAGAGATATGGAGAAAAAGGGACCGAAATAAAGAGGGAGAGATACAGACTGAGAGAACAGATAGACAACAAATAACTAGTACATCTTCATGCACAACATATTTGTACAACCTAAAGACCACCCCCACTCTTATACCCCCACAATAACAAATTAATCTAATTTTTCAATCATATGAATAAATAAATACTGGTATATATCTACTTAAAACGATACAGATGTCATTCAATTTTGATTTTGATAAACAAAGATAGGTTTTGTGGATTAAGTACTAACAAGGTCACCGCTAAGCGGAGCATCCCCTCGCTACACGAGTTATTGTGTGGGGATGCATTATTTAGGAATATATAGTTATGTAAATGTAAATGAGAAAACCACATTCTACTAACCCTCCATTACTTCAAAAACTACATTTTCTTTATCTGTACTAGATCTAAATCCAAAAAAAAATCAAGTTGTTGATTTGAACTGCTTACTTTCACTTTGGTTTCAAAGAAGTAAAGCGGAAGTAGTTATTGTCAAATCGTACATAAGATTTCCGTTAAAATTGTGTTATATTAACGATATATCAAAAAGTACTCAATTAATTGACTTGAAAACTACAAGGCTTTGTCCTTTTACATGTACTATGCCAAATGGGTATACGAAGTTTGATAAATTTCCGAGCATGGGTTTTCTTTAACTTGCTCCCAAGCTGAACACACATACACACGCACAGCAGCGATGCTATGTCCCCTTCGCAAAAAGTTGTGCGAGGGGATAATAACAAACATTCAAACACACATTAAGCTATTAACTCTATTAACTCACCGTAGCGTTGTTCTGTCACGCTACTTTCGCTCTGGGTGATTGATAACTCTTACTCAGAAATGTCGATTGATAACTCGTATACAAAGTTGATTATGACATTGATTTAATGAAATAATAATTTGTAATAGTATTAACGGTTTGAAAAGGCACATGCATTTTTTATTTGTTATTTTACAGAAGTGTGCATTCTATGATAAATATTTTTAGTTTTGAACGAATTTTGTCATAATGTATGCCCCCCTCCTTATATAATAGTGTTGTGTTGTGCATGTACTATGCCTAAATAGTAGTCAGGGTTTGATACATAGTGCGCGAGCCGGAGGCGAGTGCACTATGTATCAAACCCTGACTACTATTTAGGCATAGAACATGCACAACACAACACTATTGTTATTATTATGCCGACTGTTGAATATACTGACGTGCTTTGCTAGTAGCTGTGACGTTCGAGTGTTGACAAGTCCCTAAAAATAATCACCGGAAAAGCAAGCGTTTGTTTGTTGTTTTTTTCTTCAAATTTATCAATGGAATTGATTGTTTATTTAATCAACAAGTTGTTGTACAATAAAAAGTCAACAAAGGTTTATGTTCTTTTCAAGAAATTAGAGACGTTTGACCTTACCGAGAAAACTCGAAATGTTTAGCAGACAAAATCTCATTGAATTTTTTTCTTGTACATTCTTAATCAAGCGTCATTTAAAAAAGCGTTTTTGTGATTCTCATGTAGAATTTCCTTGTAAAACGTTCAATCAATTTGTTCAAAAGTTTATAATAAACTTCAACTTTAAAATTACCAATAATGAAGTGTTTTTGGAAAAATTAATAATTTTAGTTGCTTGATGTCAGTCGTACATATCTACGTTTTATATATATAAATACCGTTAGTTTTAGTAACTGCTAATTTAGCGGAGTGGTAACGCGTAGGGTTTCAAGCTGGTATGATTTAAGCGTCGTGAGTTCGAATCCCACTGTCGGAGCTTGACAGATTTTCGTTGAAATTTGCCGTGCTCTATTTCGGCATAGTATGCTTACGCTATATACATCCTTTGATACTATGCGAAAATATATAAGTATTGAATATATAGTGACAAACTGACAGAAGATATATTAATTTACAATGGTGTAATTTTATTGTAAGTTTTTGCATAAAAATTTGACCAATTAATATGACATTGCATTTGTTTTAATCTTTTACAATGAAGCATATTTGTGCAAAGGTTGGGGAAATTCTATTGAAAGGTTTTTTTAAAAATTTACTAGAAAATTGAAATGGAGTGCACACACACATACATACATGCACACACACACACATACGAACACACACACGCACGGTAGCGATGCTATATCCCCTTCGCAACAAGTTGTGCGACGGGATAACAAACATTGTAGGCTTCTACATGTTAAAGAGTGCATACCATCATTTTCGGTACATAGTCATGCCACATGCATGACAAATTAATTTACTCAAATTTAATGCAAATCTATAATCATAGATATAGAATTGGAGCCTACAGGACATTAATACGATCCCCTTACAAAGCAAACTAATCTAAGATACCTGGACACTGCTTGAATGAAGTATTTTCCCTCACCGGAAACTTTCTGCTTCTCTACTTTCACTTTTACTCGCTTTAAATGATCGGACTAAAAACTCGAAGTGATATTTGGTCTCAAATTTTATAAAAATATCTTCTAATCTCATATATAAGTAGAAACACACATACATTTTCTATTTCTGCATGTAAAAACTCAAAATAAATTACTTTCAAGTTAAAATCACAATTTCTTGAATTTAAATTGATTTTCTGAAAATCGGGGGAGGGGGTGTTGTAATGAATATTTTCATATATAATGTGTTCTTAAATTAAAATGATTAAACTTGTTGAACTTGTTGGAAGTATAGTTTGTACTAATAAATGAGCAGATGTACAAAAGAAAAATGCACATTCATCATAATAATTGCAAATAAACAAGAAATATGCCTTACCAGCATGAAGTTAAACAAGGGTATGGTCCACTAATGCATTTTCCGTAGGCGATAATGTTAACGTTAGGGTATATAGCTACGGCCCGAATTTTCGTTCAGCATCGAGGAACCTCTTGAATGAAAGCTCATCAAATTGTCTCTTTCCTGTTAAAATTTCGTGGTGTAAAGTCAGATTCGTTTTCCGTCAAAAACTCTGAAAATGAAAGTAAAATAAGCGAATTTCACAATTTTGGAAAGGGTGTACATCAAACAATTTCAATTCTTTTCTTTAAATGATAATTCAATTTTGACACCTGCTTTAAAATCGCAAATCCTCTTTTCTGACATGTGTGAAGCATTTGGATGTGAAATGTCCCAATAAATGTATATACACTCTGCAAATATAGGAACTATTTTGCTAAAGGGCACTACTTTGTTGTCCTACCGATTCTAAAAATAGCTGAAGGGATGGACCCATTTCGCCATGATAGGTGATTATAAGAGGGTCAGTCACAAAATACAAAGACAATGTGGCTGTCTCTCATATATTTTTCATAAAAGTTATAATCAACAAATAAAGTTATGCACCAACACTTCTTTTAAGAATATACGAAGTTTCATTCCATTTGACAAAAAGGTATTTTTCATACCCGATTTTAAAAACAACATGTTTCGTCACCACGGTTACGTTGAAAACATGACGTAAAAATGACGCACGCACTGTTAATATTGGGCGCGCTTGATTTGTCTACACCTTACAACCGGTGTACACTTTTCTCTAATCAAGTGCAAAAGTGTACACTTTAGGTGTACACCGTCTACACTTAGGGCAGGGCATGTGTTGGAAATTACACTCTGATTTTCAATATGGCGGCAAAACGGTAAGCTGAGAAATCTGCAGAACTTTTTTTGTCAGCATATGAAGTATGCTAGAGTTGTTAGCGTAATTGTAGCACATATTGCGTGTGTAAATATGAAAGTGTTCAAAGCATAAGAGAAATAAGCAAAAGTCAACGGATACATGTATAGTGTATTTTTTAAAAAAGTGCAAAAACATTTTATACGCGGGTTTTTTTTCAATGCGCACGAATGCACTAGCGCTCTAGTAATTTTACCAGATTAAACATGTATTTTTCAGTTGTAAAGTAAGTAAATTCATTCATTTTTTGTGCTCTACAATAAATTTACTCTTTTGCTGAGCATTGTGTCTCTCCTAAATAATGGACTATATATAAGCCTAAAATGGCCCCCTTAAATGAACATTGTCATTTTACTGTAATTCTTAGTTTTATTTCTAATAATATTAATTTGAAGTTTTTTCATAATTTTCATTTTGATTTTAGTGCCCAAAATTAAAAAATATGACATAAAATTTGCCTTTTCCCGCCATTTTATCATTTTAACGGCTTGTTTTGAAGCAGTTTTTTTTTTGTAAGGAAACATTGAGCGATTGCTTGAACAAACAAAATATTTTCACCAAAGATGTATCTCTCCAATATTTATAAGTGACAAAAAGTTCGTTCTTGTTCAAAAAGTCGCTCTATATTTCCCATTCGAAAGAAGATAAGAAAAATGTCAATTTTTGGTTGATTTTGATTGAATTTTAAAAATAGCGTCACTTCTGACGTCATACACTGCCAGTGAGTGCATATAAATCAAATAAATAGGCGAAAAACATTTTTTATGTCAACTATTTTATAAAAAAAAAACAACAAATTAATGTACCTGAATCATTTAAAAAATAGCGAATTAGGGGGGCCAAATTTGACTTATATCATATATAGTTCTTTATTAAAAAAAATGTTAATAGCCTATTTAAAAGAAACAAACACATAATGTACTTGTACCTGAAAACTGGCACGGGTAGCAATGGATTAGAAAAATTATTTATTTTCAAAATCTCTTAAAAATGTCTTAAAACGGAACTCCTCGGCAGCTGTCACTACTTTAGCGTCCATATTGATAATATACACTACACCAAATTTCGCTTGATTATATGGTGTAAATCATCTACAGCAGGTGTACAACAGTGTAGACAAATCAAGCGCGCCCAGAAATACACAATCTTTATACCCCCGTGAGTCTTTTGTGCTGCTCACAATTAAAATCGACACTCCATCACTCGACATCAAATTTGTTCACATTTGTTCGAGAATCATAATTTAGTTCCTCGAAATTTTAAATTGTTTCACTGCATGTCTTTTCGTTTACTGTAAGGAATACACAGAAAACCCTACATGTCCGATGACGCTGTTTATTTTTTTGACCAAATAAATTTACAGATATTCTTCTCTATTTGGTCCTTTATTGTTCAAAATATAAATAACACCAGCCTATAAAATGTAATATAGATAAACACAAACGTACATGTATAAATAATTTAATACTTATTTTTTCCTCCATTGAGCATTTTCACAGTTCTCCTCGACGATTTCCCGAGGTTAATCAATAATGTTTATATTTTTCGTTGCGCCGTGACGTCCGGAGACGTCAATGTTTTTTTGTTAAAAACTAAAAGAGGACTATCTGTCTTTAGTTACTGATATCTGTACAACAAAAACTATGTATCCCGTCGCTATTTGTTACATATAATAACATGGCAATTTTTAATTTGAGGGTTTAATATTATTTGGTTTAATGCCCAATTTATAGAGATATTACGTTCAACATAATATGGCTTTTTGTTGTAATAACACAAACTTTGATCGTGCGCGGTGACCTTATTTTTGCAGGATTATATCATAAATTAATCTGAGAAAGAAAAGAGTATATTAACTTTTGTTGATTTTAAATTGTTTGAAACTACAACTTAATTATGTCTACTAAATTTAATAATTATATGAAGCCAAGTAACATAGCTATGGCACAAGTCTGCGTATTTTTTTATTGACCCACTTAGTAAGATTTTTCAAGTACGCCACGTTTTTAGTTCACCAAGTGCACACGTTCGTGCATGATAGACGCATAATAGAACAGATACTACCGATGCGTCTTGAGTTTTCCGATTAGTGGGTTCTGTGGAAGTGATAGTATTTATGATATGACAATAAAACGTACGTTAATATAAGGATACTCATTCATTGCAACAATTAGTCTTATTCTTCCAAAAGGAGTTAAATGTTGTTTTTCCACTTCTGTACCTGACGATTTTTAAAGTGAGGAGAGCGTGAAACCTTAATAAAAATGTTTGAATAACTACATGTATTATACATTATCCTTTTTCAAAGTCTAGCGGAGAAGTCTGAAGAACTATCGGGAAGTCCAATGATTTCAATTCTATCCGACTTTTATTGGCCCTTGCTTGACCTCTAAACAAACCCACGCAACCTACTTAGGTTTATCTATTTAGATTAACGCGGCTTTAAACAGCTAAAATAATGTGATAAAGTATAATTTGTTTGCATAGCCTTTTAAGTGCAATCTTATCAAAAGGAGGTTAAGTTTGATTTATGAACATTTTCTATGATTTATCTTGCCGGAGAAGCCGATATCTGACTGAGATTATCCTTAATATACAAACAAGTCAAGTAATAATGTATGATGGTTTGTTTGATCTTCACCTGTCGATAATTATTTAGAATGTATTTTGTTTATTAACATCTATTTTTATAAATTAAGATCTTTGGAAATAAACTAAGAAATGCCTGTACCAGAGGAATTGCTTATACATTTCATATATCGACAAATGTGAGATGATGTCCGTAAACTATAATTAAATTATATCTATTAAGTAATAATTGTGATATTAATCAAACCCAACTTTCATTTTTGATAAAGTAAGCCCGAAATAGCAAAAAGGAGAGTAAGGTGGAGGACACGCTTATGCGTAGCCAAGTTACTGAGAGTTTGCATCAAAATATATGCTTCAAATGAAATAATATTGAATGATTACTTAAAGAGTGAATATAATTACTGGTAACCTACTTATTTTGCAAATAAATGTTAAAATTTGACAAACGTTGAATAATAAAAGTAAGTCAATTCGTTTTTTGCAAGCGCGATTTTAGATTCTCTGTTGAGAGAATGGGATACAACTTTCCAGAACGGGGTAACGGGTTGACTAATATGCGTCTCGGCGAAAAGTTTAGGACGAGTTCATCATGTATCGCGGGCAGGCACTTTTGATCGGACATCTTTGGTTAATACATAAAGGTGAATAAATAAAATCATTTATGGAACAATTTGAACCAGTTTTAGTTTTGATGGGAATAACTCTCCAGAAGGGGCCCAGGACCGAGGTTTAATCAATTAACGTAACGGTTATGGCGGAAAGTGCAGGGCAAGTTAACCAGATGCTTTGGCTCCGACAGCTTTAGATTAAAATTAGCAGCAATTATGTAGCCTTCTCCGATCTTTTTTATATCGGATGTTTACTGGAGAGGGCTACGATTCAATTGGTTCTCCGTAATGGTGCAAAAATAAATATCAAAAATCGAATATTTATCTCATTACTAAAAAAATGCTATATAGATTAGTTAGAGTACAAACTTGTTATATGCTTATATGTCTAACAAAGTTGTTTTTGATTAAAATTCGTGTAGAACTACATAAATTGTTCATCTAGACCGCCGTACTTGTTACCGCGAGATCTCGTAGGCAGAAGAGGCGAAGATTGTCTATATTTGGAACAGCACACTACAGAACAAAAACAATGTTGAAGAACGGCGAGAAAATGAGATAAAAAGATGGAAACAAGTGATTATCAGTGCTGTAACTGAAAAACCTTTGGCGGCAAAAAAAGTCTAAAATCAACTACCGTCACTAATAAGGTCAATAAAACTGTACAGGATTTGATTGAAGAGGAATTTAGCCCCCCCAAAAAACGTCAACGTTTTCGCTGCTGAGCATGTTCGTGGGCAGAAGTGTCAATGGCAAAATCTTCCGTAGCAAAGAGGGAAGCTATTTTAAAAATCAAGGAACACGGAGAGCTTACTTACCTCACTAAGAAAACAAGAAGCCTGGTGCCTAATCCCACAAAAATTAAAAGGATGAGGGTCACTTCGCCTAGAAAAGTATTCTTATTCCAACTTTCCATTTTTTCAAATATGTTTATTTATGTTGATTAAACAGATAATTTTATACTTGATTGAATTGTAGGAACAAGATATGGTTACTTCCCAGGCATTGCCAAAGAAAAGGAAACAGATTAATTTATTATATTTTGCTTTTAAAAATTGAAAATATTTTATGGTTTATCGGTTTTTATTTTCTTTAAGAGACGATTAGATAGAATTAAGCTATATATATTTTACGTATTCAATGATACCTTACTATGAAAAAGAAGTTAGACATCTGTTATTCAGATTTTGCAATATATCAGTTTTTTCTTTCTCTATTTTTCGAATAATTCATGCCAATTAATGTTACAAGAATGAAAATGTCATGTTAACATATCAATAAGACTTTACAACCATAAAGACATGCTTACTGAAAGAAAAATGTGTGTGTGTGTGTGTGGGGGGGGGGGGGGGGTGAAGTGCTTGTTAATCAGGAATGCAACATATTTGTATTTCATACCAGATATGCAATTAATATCTTTACTCATTGTAGTTATCTATTACTGAAAGAAAGAAGTTAGAGTTAGTTTATCCGGTTACATAAACATGGCTGCATTAGTTATTACATGGTGTCAAACAATCTGCGTCCATCAGTCAGGAACAATGTCACACCGCAGTATCAAAACTTTACGAGGATTTATTTTAGCTGAATCTAACTCTGGAGCGAAAGAATTAAAGGCTTGCAAGTGCGACTTTCTTGTGCATTTAGATGCTCTGGGACTGGACGAAAAACCCGGCAAGAGGAAAGTAGGACTATTGCTAGCTAAGATGGGCTGTGAAAATCTACGATTCGTTCACGTGGGCTCCACAAATAGAAGAGGACAAAGACAACAATATCGAGGCACAACCTGCAGAGAATGAACATGATCTACAGACAGTATTCAGGAAGTTCGATCGTCACTTTGGGGTCCATAACTATCGAAACATTTAAAGGCAAGAATTCTTGAAAACAAGGAGAGGCAAAAATACAATTATGGATTACATATAGGAGCTGAAACGTAAAGCTGATTTTTTTTTGTAAGGATGGAGAACATAAAGAAGGGTTTATATGTGACATGATAATTAACGGTGTCAACAATATGAAATTTAATGGAAATTCCCGCTGGGAAAAATAAACTCATAAACAGCTCGATATGTTTGAACTCTTCCTGTGTGGACCGGAAGTGACGACAGACAAAATGAAACCGATTAAACACATCTTCAATCAAATGCCTATCATCCATGAACGTTTCGTGCTTTGATCACTTTGGTTTCTAAGATATCGCGGGTAAAAAATGTGTTTTAAGAAAGCAACCTGAGATAATTGAGATATCTCACCGGAAGTAGAATGTTTTTGTTGAAATTACATCTCATAGCTAACATATATATATATATATATATATATATATATATATATATATATATATATATATATATAGATTTATACTTGTACATGTATATCTAAAATATGGAAAAGAAATTTAATGCGTAAAAATAAATATTTTTGAAGTGCTAACGGTGGCGACCGTAAGCTACGACGAACAAAACAAAATAGTTTGACCACAACTACAACTATAGGTCTACCATCCCACAAAGTATGGATGATCAAATCTGAATTATTTCTGAGATCTCGAGGTGACAAGTTTTTTGTCGCAGGACAGGAAACGGATGACAGGAAATCAATCTTCAAAAAATGAAAAAAAAAAACGCCGAGAGATATCATCATTCTCTTTCAGTCCTGAAAATTTGAAATGATAATAACTAAACTTTTGTTGCTATAGCAACAAGAGGGTTTTCCGTTCAGCATGTATTAATCTGTACAAAAATTCCATTTCTCTTGTAAACAGTAAATGGATAAATTATATTCTGTAAAGGATTCCCCAAGAGATAAATAAAACAAACAGACAAAATGTCAATTTTAGAGTATTTTCTATGACTTTTCTATGTCTCGGGACCGAAAACGAACAAACGGAAGTGATTTAAGAAATTGAAAAAAGATATTTTAGTATATTTACCTACGGTACGTTATTGTTTGATTGAGTAAAATGTTAAAAATTCGTAAATTTCAAAAGAAACTACTATTGCTTGAACGTTTCAAATGAAAACCGGAAGTGACGTATGACCAAATGAAACCTGTTAAACACATGTTTAATCAAATGTCCATTATCCATTAAAAATTGTTTGTCTTGATCTCTCACAGTTTCTGAGATTTTCTTGGTACATTGTTTTTTTTTTTTTTAAAAGCTACTTGAGTTATTTGAGATGTCTCACCGGAAGTATATTTTTTTGTTTTTTTTTTACCATGTGAAGATGACCATTTGGATTTATATAGCAAAATTGTAGCTTCCATGCTTAAATAACCAAATTCTTTTTAATAAAATCAAAATACGGTAAACTTCCTGTGAAGACCCGGCCCCGCCGTCACCAAAATTTTTAAATCCCTCAGCTCAGTCCTCAACTCAATACCTTAAAGGAAAAGTGCATGAATTTGAGGTGAAAACTCAGAATGACTTGAGGAAAGTTGGTGACGGCAGGGCCAGAAGTTACGCCGAACAAAACAAAATAGTGTTTACACATGTTCATACATAGGTCTATCATCCCACAAAGTTCGGTTGTTAAAGTCGTTACCGTTTTAGAGATCTCGTCAAAATAAGGTTTTTTGTCTTGGGACAGGAAACGGACAAACGGAAGTGCTCAATGTGAATTGTATTAAATATTTCTTGTAAACTTGCCTTTTGTACAATATTTTTCATCAAGGAAACTACAAATATCAAAGTATAAAGTTAAACTGATTAACGGCTCGATTTGTTTGAACTCTTCCTGTGTGGGCCGGAAGTAACTGAAGACAAAATGAAACCGGTTAAACACGTCTTCAATCACATGTTTATCATCCATAAAAGTTTTGTGTTTTGATCACTTATAGTTTCTGAGATCTCGTGGGTACAAAATTTGTTTTAAAAAAGCTACCTGAGATAATTGAGATATCTCACCGGAAGTAGAATTCTTTTGATGATTTAACACCGTTTAGATTTATACTTATATATTTAATTTATAGAAAAGGAATTTAATGCGTAAAAAAAATATTTTTCAAATGCTTCCGGTGACGACCGGAAGTTACGCTGAACAAAACAAGATAGTATAAACTCATCTACATACACAGGTCTATCATCTCACAAAGTTTGGTTGTTCAAGTCTTTATCGTTTTTGACATCTCGAGGTGACAAGCATGTTCGTCGCGGGATAGAAAACGGACGACCGTAAATGAATTTTGAAATAAATAAAAAACCTCTAAAGATTTAATCATTCTCCATTATTCCTGAAAATTTCAAGAAAATATATCCAATTATCTCTGAGAAAAACGGGAAAAATAAGAATAACTAGAATCTTGTTGCTACAGCAACAAAAAGGTCTTCCGTTCCTCATGTATTAATCGGTATATAAAATCCATTTCTCTTTTAAAAGAAAATGGATACAATATAAAATGTGAAAGAATTTTCATGAATTAATTTCGAAGTTAAACAAAACAAACAGACACAATGTCAATTTTTGAGTACTTTCTGTGTCGACCAGAAGTTACGCCGGATTTTTTAGAACATAGTAAACATATCTTCATACATTGTTTTGTCTTTCCTCAAAGTTTGGATTATCAACTATTTGTTAATTATGAGATCTCTTAGAGAAAATGTTTTGTCTCGGCACCGGAAGTTGATAAACGAAAGTGATTAAAGAAATTTAAAGTAGATATTTTTGTACACTTACTGACAGTACGTTACTGGTCATCACACTGAATTTTTTTTTTATAAAATATAAACTTTAAAAAAACTTCTTTTCCTTGAACTCTTCCAGTGACAACCGGAAGTGCTAAATGTAAATTGTATTAAATATTTCTTGTATTCTTGCCTTTTGTACATTATTGTTTATCGAGCTAACTACAATTATCAAAGAAAAACAGTTAAACTGATAAACAGCTCGATTTCTTTGAACTCTTCCTGTGTGGACTGGAAGTGACGGCAGACAAATGAAACCATTTAAACACATCTTTAATCAAATGCCTATCATCGCGGAACAGGAAGTGGAAGTGAATTCAGAAAAAAGTTTAATTAAAAACCTCTAGATCTTTTATTTTGATTAGCTCTATAATTTTTAGGAAAATCTATCCAGACATCTCTGAGATATTCACAAGACAAAAAGGGGAAAAAAATAATACCTAGACACGATCTCGTTGCGAGCAACGATGAGGAGGAGGTCTTCCGTGCAATATATTGAAGGGAATATGACATTGAATTCGATATTCGATCCTTTATCTCCATATCGGGTTAACATAACGAAATTTTGATGGTTGAATATTTAAAGAGCATCTTTTTCAGCATCTTTTATTCGCTATTGCTTTTTAAAATATTTCTTCTTTTTGAGATATGAGTGATCAAAGTTTTGGATTTCTGGCCCCTTAAAACCTCTAATTACGTAATGCATAAGAACACAAAATTAAGATCTTTTGTTAAAAAAATGTGAAATGAACCATTTTCCTTCTTAGACATATAACTGAATATTTCTCATCAAAGTGCTATGGAAGAAATAATGCATAACCCTTTTGGCCCCTAAACTGTAGGGCAAGCCCCTTTAGAAAGTATTTTGATATTAAACATTATTTGTTTAACAAGTATTTAGAAACTCGTTACCGTTCTTGAGCTATCTTGTGAAGAACGTTTTAGGGGTCGACCCTTTTATTAGGGCCATATAACAAAATTTTAATGGTTGATTATTGTTTAGAGCTTCATTCTAAGCATCTTTTATTCTATATTGCTTTTCAAAATATTTGTCTTCTTTGAGATATAACTTTCTGGCCCCTTAAAATCCCCAATTACGTAACAAATGATAAAGTTTTTACAAAGTAAAGTTCCATATGTGTAAACTTCCTCAACATATAACAAATATATTTGTTAGTTAAGTGCTATGGAAGAAATACTTCAGATCCCTCTTGGCCCCTAAATTAAAGAGCCAGCCCCTTTGTCTTGATTTCAAAAGAAAGGTCTTTTGATATTGAACATAATTTGTTCAACAAGTGTTTAGAAATTCGTTAACGTTTTTGAGCTATCTGGTAAAGAGCGTTTTAGAAACCGACCCCTTATCTCCTTATTGGGGCCCTATCACAAAATTTTAACGGTTGCATATTGTTTATAGCTTCATTCTAAGCATCATTTATTCCATACTGCTTTTCAAATTATTTGTCTTTTTTGAGAAATCTGATCCAAGTTTTGGATTTCTGGCCCCTAAAAACCCCTTATTACGTAACGAATGATAAAGTTTTTACAATGTCTTGGTTCATACATGTAAGATGAACACTTTTGCTTCTATAACATATTACAAAATATTTCTCAGTAGTGTTCTATGGAAGAAATATTTCAGAGCCTTCTTGGCCCCTGAATTGAGGAAACAGCCCCTTTTTCTCAATATAAAACGAAAGCACTTGTAAATATAAGTTTTATTTGCTCTATACATGTATGTTATGTTAAAATAATTTTTAAGAAAGGAGAAAAAAGAACGAAAACCATTCAAATCACGTCGTATTTTCAAACTTGGTTTTCGGGTTCAGGCGAGCTTCGACGCCTTTGATACCAGACAATCATAAATGCCTTTAGACACATCTACATTCTTTCGTCTACAATCTCTGAAATTTAAACTCAATATTCCTTTTCCTTTAGGAGGAGATAACAGGACAAGCAGACCCTCAAAAATCGCTTAAACGTCAATATCTCCCGAGCGGAAATGAAGTCATTATATGTTAAATAAAAATAATTATATATAAAGTTTTTATCAATATCTACAAGATCTGGAATTTTCACGAAAATCGGCCGAGTCCTTTTCAAGAAATCGCTTCCATAAAAAAGCGTAAGAAAAAAAAATAATTAAAGGGAAAAAGAAACAATGCAATAACAATAACAATTAGGTCTTCCGTTGGAAACGGAAGACCTTAATAAGAGTGAAGCTTATTGAGAAGGAAACTGAGGTTATAACTTAAATCAATCTAACGTAAGGGAACACGTTTGCATTCATTTATACCGTAATGCTTAAATGATGACATACGGTTGTTTGGATAAGTAAAGAAATCTCTGACGTTTCTATGCAATGTCAGATTAAAGACAAAAAATAAATATTTCACAAAGTCTATAGCACGTTAAGCAAACAATTGAGCGAGTCATTTTTAAAGACATTTTTTTTAAAATATACTGTCTGAGATGCTTGAAAATATAAAATGCACTGACATGCAGTAACTGAACATAAGGGAGTTTTACTTTACCAACAAAATAATTTATAAATAATAAAAACGGAAAAAAATATCATTATTAACCTTTATTTGGTCACAAAATAATGATCTTAAATGACTTTACAACAAGTTTTAATAATGTTTGAATAAACATTCAGTTTATTTAATATTATGACAGATTTATCTTGTTTACCCTGTATATAAAAAAATGACAAACAGCAAATCGTAAATCAGATAAAATGAGCTCTGATGGCCGAATATTTTTCATTATTTCGTTTGGATGAAACAGACTGACAAAACAAGAACAAGCATTTTAAGAGTATTGCATTAATAATTAATAACCACGTCCCCTTCCGGTTTGTATTATTCTATGAAAGCTTCAAAGCATACATATATTTTAAAACTATCATAAACGAGATGTTATACTTTAATCAGAAATAAAAGAACAGAGGAAATTCAAACTACATAGTTGATATAGAAATTAAATAAAATTGGGTAAAATAATACTCTTTATTCTATCTCCTGTAATTTCGCCAAGTCCATTAAGTATTTGCTGGTAGAAATTTGTGAAAACAATTCACTGTTATATATGCAAAATATCATTTAATACCGTCTTCTGTACCCCGAATCAAGAGACCAATCCGATAACGAACCAAATTTTAATAATACAAATAAACCATGTCGATTAAATATAACGCGGACATGTTAAGGCTTCCCGATGGTTTTACAGCAAGGAGTAGAAAGTCACCTGTCTATTACTTCATACGATATGACGTCATAATTAACTTTGACGTCACAATCTGCATTCCTGTCGATAGTAAAGTGAATTATATCACACCACTATAAAACCGCATGTTTCCTTTACATAGATGCTGCCGTTAATGCTAGACGTACAGAATTTATTCATATTAAAAACCATTATCAAAATATCGGCAGTATTAAAGCTTCGTTTTAAGTAAAAGACTATTTATAAACTAGTGGTGTGAAGACTCTCCCCGCTACGTGTAAACAACTGAATGAAGAAATTTTAATGCATGTAAAACAAGCTTGGCGCAGGTGAAAGATCTACACAATTTTAGAATATTTTACTTTAAATTGGTAGAGAATATAAGTACCAATGTGAATCGTGCTTGAGAAACTAACGGATTCTCCCCAATGTTTTGTAAATCGCTTTTTATTAGTAAAAATGTGCTTTAATTTGATGATTTTGTGGAATGTTTTAACAATATCTTCCATAAACGAAATATCTATTTCTTTCCCATGCAAGAACTTCAAAGTATAGGACTAAACAAAGGATTTTTCTTAAAAATATGTATGACTAAATGTCATTAATCACCTGCGCCGATGCGATATAAATAGATCATTTGCAAATATTAGGATTCGTCCGTCACGTGATTACAAAAACACATCGTCACAAAAGTGCATCAAATATAATGTTTAACATCGGTGTCAATAAATGTAACACAGATTTTAAGAAATACTCCCGGTCAAAGTATTTTTGCGATTATTAAAATAATATCGTTTTCCAGCCGTATTTTAGCATCGGGACGCCTTAACGTTGCTGCGAACACAATTAGATGCTAACCCGCGCAAGCACGGCAATTAACACTTTACCACATTATTATCATATAATGCTTAATATGTCGAACCTTTTTTTTTGTTTTTGGTATATACTTTGTCCAATTTATTCCTTATATCCTGTATTCCTTCACTTATTCTTTAAAATTGAATAAAAAAAACCCCGAGTTGGTGGATATTTAGAAGAGCGGGCAGGGATGGAAAATATAAACTGAAATATATATGTACGTGGCCGTGATCCCGTTCGTTGCGACTGACTGAAAAAATAAACCATTTTATTATATTCATTTCAGATTAGTTAATGGGTATTTATTGTATCTCTCTCTTAATTTTTTTGTCAATTAATAAAATTAATTTGTATTACTCTCCAAAATAAGAATTTCCGATAAAAGACTGTTTTAAAATCAATCTGGATGGGGGGGGGGGGGGGTCGAAAAACAATCTGGATGGGCATCCCCATTAAACTTAAATAAATGTCGAAGGTTTACAACCAGTCTGTCGTGGTATAAAAAAAGTATGAAATTCAAACACGCAAGGTTGTGCATTATTATCCATTTGCAGGCATATTTTAAAACCAAAGTTGTCAGATCTGGCCGGTGGTAACTCGTCCTTCACTCTTCATATACCTTAAGAGATGCAAACATACATAAAATACAGTTCGACCTGTTAATTCAAGAATGCACATTTTGTCTCACGCGTAAGGATTCATTCAGTAATGCAGTTGACCTCGATGAACTGACCTCAATCATAAGAAGATGCTCCATGAACCGACCTCGATCTATTGATGTGGCATAATGGTAGCTAGGAAGACGGCTTGAGTTACGTTATAATGCGACCTCAATAGCAAGTTATAATGGCATTTAATGTTTTTCAGTCGCGTTAAATTATTTTAATAAACTCTTTCTTTGTATACGTGTTAATGCTCTTTGAAGAGCCCTACTCAGTATTCTGAAATAGAAGAAAATACATTAACATTTAATAATTACAAGGAGTTTACGAACGGCTTTCCCAAAATTTATTTCAAAATTAATTTTTTGACGGTTTATAATGATGAAATTATGGTGTACAGATTCAAAATATTCTATATTTTGTAAAATACAGTACTTTCTAAATTATTTTACATCAAACTGATCATGTTGATTGCCTCTAGCTATCAGTATATCATTATTGCCGATCATTCCTTTAAAAGGAATACTTGTTTTCCAATATCAATTGAAGTTAGAATTTGAAATAGGAAGTACCGTCCAATTACTGGCCGCCAAAATATTCCGACCACCTTCATCTGGAATTGGATAACAGAAGAAGTTCAGTATATTGCAGCTATATTTTTAAAACCCCTCTCTAAACAGTTATTGATCATAAAGGGGGAGGGCAATGTTTTATGTATAGCGGCCTTAACATTTTGAACCCTATCTTATACTAGAATTTGAGATGGGGGGGGGGGGGGGGTAATGTAACGGCTTTGATAGTTTGACCCGTCTTCAATTCGAATTAGAAATCGGAGGGGGTTCAATGTATTGTAGCCTAATATTTGGACCCCTCTCTACAAATGGAATAAGAGATTGACGGGGTCAATATGTTGAGGTCAGTATTATGAACACTCTGAGTCTCTTCATAGGGAATTCAAAATAGGACAGGTTCAATATTTCGTGGCCATAATATTTTGACCTTTCCTTTAAAAAACATATGAAAATCAGAGGGAGATTCGATTTAACATAGCTTTAATGCCGAATCCGGGGTTCAATGTTTTATAGGGGGTTCAATATTTTGCAGCGATATTTCAAACATGGGTAAGTATATATTACATGTGTTAACATGTACAATCGGTTACTGAAAAGTAATGCACTGCTCTAGAGTGGAAAGGACCTTAGATATATAGCGTTGGACTGATAATACCTTTTTCAAGTATGATGTATTTTAGAGAAAACATGCATTTAAATAGTTATTGTTCGAAGATAAATTTAAACAATTTAACGTTGTATTTTTTAGTTTATTATATCAGTGCACCTTTCTGAAACTGTCTTGTTCATACGTAACATTTTTTGGGGTTTCATTTTTTGCAAAAGCAATTGAAAAACACTTCACTGTGATAACGTATCGTAGAAAAATAAAAACGTGTCTCTGTAGAGTGCAAACGTCATGAAAAGAGGCTACACGGCTAAACATGTATTTCTGTTAAAGATGAACATGTTGAAACGTGAATTGATAAAACCACAAATCAGTTCTGAGTCTGCTCGGACAAATATATTTTTTCTAATAAGATTTTAAAAAATAAATTGCTTTTGGAGACATGTACTTTACATGTGAATTACCTCTAAGCACTCATTGTCATTGTACAAAATGTATATGCTCTGCTATAAGAAACTTAAATGTATGTTGACTTTATGGAAAATATGAGGCATCACAAGATTGTCAGAACCAGGGACCTTATCCTTTACACTAATCATGAATATAACATCCAGAAGATGCATGGTATCTACATACAATAAAAACTTATTTAATCAAATCCCAATTTAAGTCCTTGTTGTCGATAACATATTAAAGCAGTGCATGTCATATTTGTAAAATTTTAGGTCACTGCACCAGACATGAGAGATTAGATCAACGTCATTTGCAACTTAAGATATATCTGTAAACATATTTATCTTACATTGGTAATTTTAAATAATCAGATACGTTATGGTATTTCGCAATAAAAAATGTACGAAAGCGTAGATGACACAATTAGAAATTGCAAGATTTAAGCTTAAGAAAATACTTCATTATTAAATTATGAACCTTTATTATATAGATCTAAATTCATTTAAACAACACTACGCTGTTCCTATATTTTATAACAACTATGTTATAATAACGTTGTACAATAATGTTGGATTACAATAATAACATCTGGAGCAAAGCTCGTTGCAAACCAACGAGTGAGTTTTCCGGTAATGCGAAAGTAGAGCTAAAAGTTCCTGCAAGAAGCAGAGTTCTCAAACAAATAACAAGAGTAATTAACAGAAAGATAAAAAAAGATTAGCTTTTGAAAGTTTAAAAAAAGGGAAAGTCAAGATTTTATCTATCAATGTTTAATTTTTACGCATTATTTTATTAGGTTAAAAGAAATAATAGAAAATCATATCACTAAAATGTGTTAGCTCTACACTACTTTTTTGACCTCATTCTGTAGACATGTTACCCGTATTCATAAAAACATGTCTTTTTTAGAGACAGTATTCTACATTGTATATTGAATAACATATTTTTTTTTTTACTGTTGACACAAAATGTTACCATGTGATTTTAAAAAAAATCTTCCACATTTCATTTGTTTTTATTTCAGTTCAATTCCATAAAATAATAATCTAACAAATTGTATGTCAAAAATAATTATATAAAGGTATACTGTGTTTTTCAACCCCTGAGTAACAGTATCCTTTAAAAAATATTATATCTTAAATATGTCTTTTGATATAAATCAGAAATAGCCAACTGGGCCTTCATACATTAAACCGAAGGTATATAAATATATAGGGAGACGACTTATCAAGGTATTTTGCTACCGAAAGTCAGACTATTACTTTGTGATGGTAAGTTTGTAAATGTAACAATTTTATTTTATTTAACATCTGTTTTAAATGTGATATTTTAGAATGCTTTCCAAAAGATAAAAATATTTTGGATAATTTTTTTTCCTAGTGTCATTGGATATTATATGTAGAAGAATTATAACTATCAGTTCCTTATACTTTGTTACAAGTCACAGTGTTTAGGCATAACTACTTTTTGCTCAAGTTTATTTTTGTAATAAAGAAAAACAATGACCCTTTTATAATCAACTCATTAAGAAAAAAACCGAAAATCTATTTGGTTGGAATATGTTATATGCCCTAGAGTCAAAACCCATACTCCAGGGGACAGAAAATTAAAAATTTTAGTGGAGGACTTCCTGGTAAACGTAATAATGAAGTCAGTTTTTCATACAGATGTGTGAGAATAAGATTTTAAAACATTATATGCACAACACTATATTCCCCTCCCTTCATATGTCCTGAACCCCTGACCCAGGGGCCATGAATTTCACAATTTAGATAGAGGAGTTAGTGGACATCATAACAATGTATTCAGTGTTTTGCCCACATGTTTGAGAGTAATGAAGATTTTTGAAGATTTAATACATTTTTACTATATGCTATATTGGCCCCACCCAAGAGCCAGAACCCCTGACCCAGGGGCCATGATTTCACAATTTTGGAAGAGGGCTTCATGGACATCATAATCATACATTTAGTTTTTAATAAATATATATGGGAGTAGAGAAGAACATTTTTGTAAGATTAAATACAATTTTACTATATGGCCAAATTGGTCTAACCCTAGAGCCAGAACCCCTGACCAGGGACCACGAATTTCACAATTTTGGTAAAGGGCTTCATGGACATCATAATCATGCGACCAGTTATTTTTCACATGTGTGTGAGTAGAAAAAAATGTTTTGAAATGGGTTTTTTTTGTTTTGTTTTTTTGCAAATTTTGGCTCCACTTGTGGTGCCCTGGGGGTAGTAGAGCCACGAATTTCACAATTTAGACTCATCTTAACATGGAAATGTCTCACACCAAAAATGGTAACAATTAGCCTTCAAGTTTTTAATAAGAAGTTAATAATGTAAAATTGTTAACGCACGACAACGGACGGCAATAGTTCACCTGGGTTTACTCAGGTGACGTATAACATGTTACTAAAAAAATTGACGAAACTGGTTGTGAAAATATTCCCGAAGTGACCAGTGAAAAGTGTACTTTGACCGAGGTAAACAAGACTCTCTGGTCTCAGATCGTCGAACAAAGAACTGTGCTAATCGAAGCAATTATTACATGTACATAAAACAGATATAATTTCAGGAGAAGCTATGTAACTCAGCAATCAAAACGAGCAGTACCCAAGAACACAAAATATACTGTTTGAAAAACAACAAGTATAGTTTTACTCTGCCAATTCAATGTAAAATCTTTATTGAATGTAGATGTGGGAATGTGAATTTGAGAGGACAGGGATGCAACATGGAAACTGTGATAACAATGAGAAAGTGTAGCTATATAGCACTGCGGCGGGCCGCACGTACACAGCTTGAAAACATTGAAGAGTTCCACATAAAGAGAGAACACTTTTTGATTGTATAGAAAATACAAGGATAAAGAAAAATAACTCTTAATTATAAGTTCGCCTAAGCTCTCCGCCTGACATCTATGATATGCCACTAATGATATGCATTCACCAAACATTTCAAAATAGTGATAAACTGGTTGATAAATAATACATTTCGTAACAACTTGATACATTTCATAATACAAATCATGTTCACAAATCCATTGTTAACAATCCATTATCCACAGTCCATAAGTCAATGTTCACATCTAGACACTGTTCACTTTCTATTAGCAACTCGAGGTCATGAACTGGTCGAATGTAAAATGTTGCTTTTCCTGCTCGAATAGCTCGCACAACAACTTTTCTCATGATTCCATCGTAACTTGGAAATACGCGGTCGATAATACCAGTTGTTCCGGTGCTCAGCAGGATCTTTTAACAGTACCACATAATCAAATTAACGTACTCCACCGATTCAAGGAAATATCTGCAAGGATTTGAACACGTTTCCATTGTGCTCTGTAAACTTGTTGACTGAGTGAATCAGACACGACTGGTAGGAAAACAACTTTCCTGATGAGAATAATAGATGATTCTTGTGAGAATCATAGATGGTGTAAGAATCATTGGGTCATTTTGATCTGAAGGTATTGGTGCTATAGGTCTAGAGTTTATTATTGAACAAACTTCACATAAAAAAAATATCTGTGAGCCAATGTTCACTAGTGATACCCCCGCTCTGATGTGAAAATGCAAAATAAGCAAAGTCATTATTTAACAGGAAGTTGACGTCTGATTGATACAAAAACATATCCCACAAAATGGCATGCCAAAAAAAATAGTGTGTTAAAATTTAAAGCATCTGAGATAAACAGTTGCTGAGAAATCTTTTACTGAAATTTGTTTGAAAATGTTGGCTAAAAATAAACAAAGTACTCATTAAACAGGAAGTTGACGTCCGATTTGTACAAAAATACATCCCACGATATAGCATGTCTATACAAATACTGTGTAAAAATTTCAAGCATCTGCGATAAACAGTTGCTGAGAATTCTTTGACAAAAAATTGTTTAAAAATTGTTGCTTAAAATAAACAAAGTCGTCATTAAACAGGAAGTTGACGCCCGATTGGTACATTAATATATTCTACGATATGGCATGCCTTAACAAATAATGTGTAAAAATTTCAAGCATCTGCGATAAATAGTTGCTGAGATAAATGCGGGCCGAAATTTTTGTTACGGACGGACAGACAGACACACAAGGCTAAAACAGAATACCCCCTCTCCTTCGGAGCGGGGGTATAAAAATGTTACTAATATTTCATGTTAGAAGATTACCACTTGATTCCAAAAGCATTGCATCTAGGACTTTCCTTGTAACTTCTACGACGTGTTCCCAGATACCATCCATAAACAAGAGGCCCATGGGCCACATCGCTCACCTGAGGAACAATGGGTATGATAAAATCAGCTTAATGAAGTCAGAATACAAACAATCTGGACAATGTACAATAATACATGCAGATCCTGTAAAATTAAAATCCATTTTTCCCCCAGGATATTCTTATGTTTATAATCATTAGTCCCTTTTCTAACAGGATGATTTTATAGTCATATCACATGTTGAGTATTGCAGTCCTCAAAAAGATCCTTTACAATTGTTTATATATGGGATATTAAGCTACATCAAACTCTGAACCTTCTTGTGAGGCCGAGGAATTGTCCTGGAGCCAAAGTCTAAACAATTATAAAGAATCATCTGGCTGATTAGTTTCTGAGAAAAAGATTTTAAAAGATTTACTCTATATATTCCTTTGTAAAACTTTAACAACCCCCCCCCCTAATGTGGCCTCACCCTACCCCAGGGATCATGTTTTCACAACTTTGAATCTACACTACCTGAGGATACTTCAACACAATTTTTAGCTTTCCTGGTTGATTAGTTTCTGAGAAGAAGAATTTTAAAGATTTACTCTACATATTCCTATGTAAAACTTCGACCACCCCATTGTGGCCCCACCCTACCCCCAGGGGTCATGATTTTCACAACTTTGAATCTACACTACCTGAGGATACTTCCACACAAGTTTCAGCTTTCCTGGCTGATTAGTTTCTGAGAAGAAGATTTTTAAAGATTTACTCTATATATTCCTATGAAAAACTTCGACCCTCCATTGTGCCCCACCCTACCCCCAGGGATCATGATTTTCACAACTTTGAATCTGCACTACCTGAGGATGCTTCCACATAAGTTTCAGCTTTCCTGGCTGATTAGTTTCTGAGAAGAAGATTTTAAAGATTCACTCTATATATAAATTCCTATGTAAAACTTCGACCCCCCCCATTGTGGCCCCACCCTACCCCCGGGGGTCATGATTTTCACAACTTTGAATCTACACTACTTGAAGATGCTTCCACACAAGTTTCAGCTTTCCTGGCTGATTAGTTTCTGAGAAGAAGATTTTTAAAGATTTACTCTATATATTCCTATGTAAAACTTCGACCACCCCATTGTGGCCCCACCCTACCCCCAGGGGTCATGATTTTCACAACTTTGAATCTACACTACCTGAGGATACTTCCACACAAGTTTCAGCTTTCCTGGCTGATTAGTGTCTGAGAAGAAGATTTTTAAAGATTTACTCTATATATTTCTACGTAAAACATCGACCCCCATTGCGGCCCCACCCTACCCCCGGGGGTCATGATTTTCACAACGTTGAATCTACACTACCTGAGGATACTTCCACACAAGTTTCAGCTTTCCTGGCTGATTAGTTTCTGAGAAGAAGATTTTTAAAGATTTACTCTATATATTCCTATGAAAAATGTTGAACCCCCCCCCCCCATTGTGGCCCCACCCTAACCGCGCGGGTCATTAATTTCACAACTTTGAATCTACACTACCTGAGGATGCTTTCACACAAGTTTCAGCTTTCCTGGCTTTCTGGTTCTTGAGACGAAGATTTTTGAAAATTTCTCGAAATGTTTCATTAATTTCTAATTATTTCCCCTTGAAAACGAATGTGGCCCTTAATTTTCACAACTTTGAATCCCCTCTGCCTAAGGATAATTTGTGCCAAGTTTGGTTGAAATTGGCCCAGTAGTTCTTGAGAAGATGTTGTAAATGTGAAAAGTTTACGGACAGACAGACAGACGGACAGACGGACGACAGACAAAATGTGATCAGAATAGCTCACTTGAGCTTTCAGCTCGGGTGAGCTAAAAGGAATGTGGGAAATTGAAAATTTAGGTAAATAAATGTAAGATTTGTCCATAGACTGCAGAACTGCTCCCTCCCTCTTCCACTTTTATCGTGTTTACTCTCATTTCCTCAGCAGATCCAATGAAATTGGTGCTACGGTCAGATCTTATTATCTTCACCGGGTCACGGAGTAATAGAAATCTACGCAGCGCATTTATAAAACATGAACTCGATATCCCTTCAAAAACTTGAATATCAGTTGCTATGATTGTTAAACAGGCAAACATAATTCCCCATCTATTGCTGTTTGCGGCTCTTCCTCTATAGTTCTGTAATTTGAGGCTTCCGCAGTACAGTTAAAGCGGCCAATAAAAATATCGGCGAATTTTTTGTGATAAAAAAACGTATTCTTTAGTTCAACGGGCATGTGCTTTTTAACTTTCATTTATAATTTTCTGTAAATCTACAACATTTATTTTTCCGCACGATTGCTTTCATTGGTTTGACTTATTGTGTCATTTTAAAGCATATGACGTCATATTTTGTAGTACAGCGAGAACGAACTCTCACTTATTTTACAGTGTGTATAATATAACGGACATCGAAATTGTAAGTTATCGTATTTGTTGTTTTCAATTAAAAGATTAGTATAAATTAATTTCGCTAAAAAATGAATAATTAAGTACTTTCGAGGTTTGTAATATACTGTGATGTCATAATGCACATTTCCCGTACTTTTTGTCTGACCGGAATTTATTGACGGCCTTACCTGTGCTGCGCCCCATGATCCGAAGAAATCAATTCCATGAAAAATGATTCGCCTGGTGTGATCCTGTTCTCTGGTAACTCTGCCATCATCTGTGTTTCAAGGCCACGGCGAAGTTTTTGACAAAGCATGTAAATTTCAATGAACGATGAAATCATGTGCATGCCAGCTTGCCTTCAAGGATCCAATAATATGCCGTACAAAGTTGATCTCTTTAGAGAAGATTTCTTGTTGAAGCTGTTTCAGGACAAAGGTCACTGCTTCACGTATTTCATCATACACTGTAACGTTTAAGTTGTATAATGTTTTGGTCATGACAAGCTCTAAACCTGCGGCGAACTTGCTTGACACAAGCAATGCAAATAAATGCAAATACGAGACTCCAATGATCAAATTTTTTTGTAATGAGATCAAATCTCGTTGTTGTAATGATAACATAGTTTGTGAACATAGAACAGGTCGGACGGACTTCTCAGTCACTATATCAGGTTCAACAGGTGGAAATTATGTAGGTTGTGTTCGGTAACATCACACAACCATTTGAGAACAGTAATCCACACCACGGTAACCACATACTGTTGATCACGTTAGTGTTGCATCTTTAGGAGAAGAATCTGCAGGATTGTTTTATTGGAAATTAAGTTCCATTTATCAACTTGGTTGCTTACGTAAGTGTAAAATCTTCGAGTCCTATTACCAATGTAGCCTAACACAACACTGCTCTCATGATTTGCAACGGGATGCCTAGTTGTACAGATAAGATCTCTACGAGTTCCGTTGCCAAAACAGCTCCAAACAACTTTAGGCGATGAATGATGTGGCCTTTAAGAGGTGCTAATTTGCATCTTACCAAGATGAATCGAACGCTTATTTGACCGTCACTTACGGTTTATACTTATGCTGCTTTTGACTTTTCTGAAGCATCTGATAATATCTGAACTTTAGTTGTCTGGGCTGAACTAAAAGAAGTGTTAGACATCATACGGGGAATGGCGATATCACTGAGACAGTGAATAGACGAAAACCACTGGCTATTGACAGGTAACAGTTCACCCCAGTCAAAACCTTTTGGTGTGTTTTTCGGAGAAGTATTTTACCGCTGATGAAACCTAACGGATCGAATAGGCTGTGGACAGTTGAGAGCAGAACGCAATGAGTTAAGGGCTTATCTTCATTAGGTAAACTCAAAATCATCGTTCTTCAGTCATTAACAAAGTCCAAGAGATCTGGGTATCATGTAATCTCTATTTCTTTCAGTTGTTCTCACTGACATCAAAAGCTTCAATCACAGCTTGTATATTTGACATGTTTGACTGGGTAGCTTTATCAGGCTGATAGCATCTCATTCATTTTGTATAGAGATCAACCCGTCATCAACGTAGACGTTGTGATATATCAGCGTGTTTGACAGTCTTAAGAAGTCTATAAGATGCAATAGCAGGCGACGGACTATTGCCAAACACATGTGAAGTCCTTCTGCATTCTATCATGATGTCATATGGGTTCTTTTCTTTATACCAATAGAAACGTCGTAAGTTACAGTGGTAGTAATCAACATGATACCGTTATAACATCTGCTCTATATCTCCTGCCATCGCCACCTCGTCCTTCCTAAGCGAAGCAAGATCCCAAGAAGCGTGTTGTTCTCGTCTGGACCAGACATGAGTACTGAATTGAGGGAAACTCCAGAATGTTTGGCTGACAAATCAAAATCGCCTCTTGTTTGATATGGTTTCTTTGGGATACGAACGCCAAACAAAGGTAGGTACCAACAACTTGTGCTTGTTGGAGGTGGCGCATTTTCTGCGCCCCAATTTTTGGAATATTCTCTATAAATATCAAAAATTGCTTTTTTCTTTTTGCCTTTCTCTGTAGACTGTTGTGAAGAATCTGAGCTCGTTGTAATGCCTGAGGTCTGTTGTTAAAAAGATCAGGTTGGTTCTCTCGAAAAGGAAGAGGTGCATTTCACATGCCGTTCTTGTCTTCAGTGAATGATCTATCCATAAACTTAAGGAATAGTCTGTCTTCTACCGATAAACCGGGTGTTGCTAAAACGCGGAACGGAAAACGGAACGGAAAGCGGAACGGAACGGAAAACGGAAAATCTTATCTAATGTTATTTACTTCATAGATTTGTTAATCATGCTAAAAACGATATACTTAATGTAATTTTAATTGTTTTTGAAAGATAAGCAATATTAGATTATTTATTCAAGAATAATTATTTCACTCGATATTCATATATACTTCGGGGTTCAAGCGATTCTCTTTCAGAAGCATTCACAATTCTCATTATTCTTGATTAAAAACGTCCTCTTCCAGCTTATCAGCTGATTTCAATACACGGCTGAAAATAAAGGAGTCTACGGTGTTTTGAATTTCAACGATCCCGGGTGATAACGTTGAAAAATTGTGCAAGGTCTTCTGAGTAACTTACAAATGGAGAAAACATGTCAACATTTCCCATTATAAATCTCCGTAAGAAATCTGTTTTCGATCCTCTGAATTTTTCCGATTAAAAAAATGATAATGTGTCAATGAAGTTTTGTTGGATACTTCCCGTTTGATCTATTTCAATTGCATCTTTTACAGGTATGTGTATTTTTTTTAAATCCTCCAAATGTGCTGCATGAATATTTTGGGATCGACAGACTATAGTCCCAATTTTTTATCGGAAAATCAAACCAGGCAACGTCTAGAGCTCTGTATTTGGATCATATGTATATAGCTGGAGGAATAAACAACTGCCAAGAAATGCAAACGTAAACAAAATTACA
The DNA here is from genome assembly GCF_025612915.1 of Magallana angulata. Taxonomy (NCBI): domain Eukaryota; kingdom Metazoa; phylum Mollusca; class Bivalvia; order Ostreida; family Ostreidae; genus Magallana; species Magallana angulata. Next base: position 24,192,133 of record NC_069112.1, read on the forward strand.
TTGCTAAAAATAATAGTTTCACTAAGTACCGGGTATTTTAATGTTTAATGTATTTTAAATGTCGTCAGTCGTTCGGGGGTTTTTTTCATCTCAATGATACTGTATCGTCTGTATGATTTAAGATCGTATAGAGCACCGAAAATTCAATGTTGATGTAAGTATAAATATAAAAATACTCATTAAACTTTTTCACTAACTGCGTACGTTACGCTGATATGCCAGCAATACCATATATGAAAAATAAGTAAAAAGTTGAAGCTATTTTGCTCGTTCAATCATGTTAGTTTCACAATTCGTATAAATTTGATTTTTTTCGTTTCTTACTTAATTAAAGCCAAATGAATACAATGCTATATTTGATAGACATTTATTAGAATATATATAAGGCAGCAACATGTTGATAATCAATCATTAGATATGAATAAATGATACAAAGTAAATCGTTCTTGGCCAGTCTATACCCTTTTAAAGCGATAAACGTGATATGATATTTTCCGTTTTCCTTTCCGTTCCGCTTTCCGTTCCGTTTTCCGTTCCGCGTTTTAACAACACCCCGATAAACCAGTGCAATCATCTGCTGGGGTCGTCAAGAAAACATCTTCACCATGGAATTGAATGTCACCCTCACCAAATATAGATAGCTAGACACAAGTGTTTGGTCTTTCACATCAATATTGTTCTGACACGGCTGACTGCATGTTACTCTTCCATCATTGAGAATATACACTTTGTTGACATTCACGGAGTTCATCTAGTAAAACTACTGAGACAAACTTCACCAGTTAAAGCCCAACCAAGACTAAGTCTTTGAGCGAATGGTTGCCCCCGAGGTCCAATAATCTGCTTTTCAATGTGATGGGCCTCAATAGGGTCTCAACCAATAAGGATGCTGTATGTTTGAATTCTCATCAAACTCAGGTATACTAAGATGCAATTCTGAGTAGGTGAGAGTTGCTCTTAACAACTTCATTGGGGAAGTCATCGCATTTTGTCAGAATAGGAATATCCATTATCACAGCTGTGTCCAATGATCGTCACTTCATTTCATATGCTTGCTGACAGTTTTAGGCTGGTTTTCCCATACATGTTGTCAAAGTGTAACGATTGCGTAAACGCGTTACATGTTTTTAGGATAGTCTGTGTGAAAAATTTTGCTGCACGATCTGCCTTGATAAAAGTCGCCACAGAATGTAGTACACTTTGACACTAGTTTTTGTTGAAGCCTTCATATGTATAGGCAAAATGTTGTCTATTTATGACTTGGTGGTCTGAAGAACTGAGTTATGCATTTTCTTCCCGCCATGATTGCCTAGGCTTGATGATGGATCTTTGTTTATATGCAGAGCTGTCGTATAATAAACACTCTCAAAAGCAGTACATTGGATTTGAACCGGCAGTCCTTTGCTGAATGACTAATTGTATTGCAACAATTCGTACAAATGCTTTCATATTACACGAGACTTTATACTTTTTTAGTATACCGGTCTCTTGAGAGCTGGTTATCTTCTGTTGATGAATACAAACGCCGGATCATTTTTGATTTCACTCATTTCATTTGCACTCTGTTCCAGTTTCAGCAAAAACGGTAAGTACAACTCACACTTTTTCTGTTCTTTTCAGCTATGCCTTTTGATTTGTTTTCCCTAAGGCGAAGTTTCTGTTTTCTCAACTCTGTTTCTACTTTCGTTTTTTTCTTCTTTTCCTCTCAGTGCTGGTTACTGATATGTCCGAGGCTGTTTCTAAAAGATTTAATTTTGCAGGTATAATGCTTTCTGAGGCTTTGTTAACAACTGACTTTCCTTTCTCAAAGTCATCTGTATATCGCTTCGTCTGATTCTTAGCTTGTTCGCTTCTTAAACTGTTATGAAATTCACTGAATGAATATTCTATATCACTCCGTAAGATTTTATACTGTTTTATATTTCTGTCACATTTTTGTACCCGTATAATGCATTTCTCTACTTCTCCACGTTTCAAATATAGTTTTTTTTAATATTAGGAACATTCATCTTCAAATGCAAAGAGTCCTTATGCACTCAAGATAAGGTCACGTTTTCCCTTGATAGAGGTGGTGGTTTCTTCAATATCTTCCCGGGAATCACCCTTCTGTGGTAAAGGTAGCCCTCCAGTAACCATGGTTTCTTGGTGCGCAAATAGATTGACTTTACACACAGTTTTAAAGTTGTGGGGGTTACCGAAAATTATGAAAACAAGAGGCCCATGGGCCACATCGCTCACCTGAGGAACAATAGGTATGATAAAATCAGCTTAATGGAGTCATAATACAAACTATCTGGACAATGTATAATAATACATGCAGATCCTGTATAATTAAAAACCCTTTTTTTCCTTTGAATATTCTTATGTTTATAATCATTAGTCCCTTTTCTAACAGGATGATTTTATAGTCATATCATATGTTGAGTATTGCAGTTCTCAAAAAGATCCTTAACAATATAATTTATATAAGGGATATAAACGTACATCAAACTCTGAACCTTCTCGGGAGGCCAATAGTCCTGGGGCCAAAGTCTTAACAATTATGAAGAATCATCTGGCTGATTAGTTTCTGAGAAGATTTTTTTAAAGATTTACCCTATATATTCCTTTGTTAAACTTTGACCCTCCCATTGTGGCCCCACCCTACCCCTGGGGATCATGATTTTCACAACTTTGAATCTACACTACCTGAGGATGCTTTCACACAAGTGTCCGCTTTCCTGGCTGATTAGTTTCTGAGAAGAAGATTTTTTGAGATTAACTCTGTGTATTCCTATGTAAAACATCGACCTCCCATTGTGGCCCCACCCTACCTCCGGGGGTCATGATTTTCACAAATTTGAATTTACACTACCTGAGGATGCTTCCACACAAGTTTCAGCTTTCCTTGCCGATTAGTTTCTGAGAAGCAGATTTTTAAAGATTTACTCTATATATTCCTATGTAAAACTTCGACCCCCCCCCCCCCATTGTGGCCCCATTCTACCCCAAGGGGTTATTATTTTAACAACTTTGAATCAACACTGCCTGAGGATGCTTCCGAACAAGTTTCAGCATTGCCGGCTGATTAGTTTCTGAGAAGAAGTTTTTTAAAGATGTTAAACTTCGATCCCCCATTGTGGCCCCACCCTACCCCCGGGGGTCATGATTTTCACAACTTTAAATTTACACTACCTGAGAATGCATCCACACAAGTGTCAGCTTTCCTGGCTGATTAGTTTCTGAGAAGCAGATTTTTAAAGATTTACTCTATATATTCCTATGTAAAACTTCGACCCACCATTGTGGCCCCACCGTACCCCTGGGGTAATAATTATCACAACTTTGAATCTACACTACCTGACGATCCTTCCACACAAGTGTCAGCTTTCCTGGCCGATTAGTTTCTGAGAAGAAGATTTTTTAAGATTTACTTTATATATTCATGTTAAACTTCGACCCCCATTGTGGCCCGACCCTACCCCCGGGGGTCATAATATTCACAACTTTGAATCTAGTCTACCTGAGGATGCTTCCACACAAGTGTCAGCTTTCCTTGCCGATTAGTTTCTGAGAAGAAGATTTTTAAAGATTTACTCTATATATTCCTATGTAAAACTTCGATCCTTCATTGTGGCCTCATCCTACCTCCGGGGGTCATAAATTTCACAAATTTGTATCTACATTACCTGATGATGCTTTCACACAAGTTTCAGCTTTCCTGGCTGATTAGATTCTGAGAAGAAGATTTTTAAAAATTTACTCTATATATTCCTATGTTAAACTTCGACCCCCCATATTGGCCCACCCTCAGGTGAGCTAAAAAGGTGTTAAGTTTACAATACAATAAGTTGTTAAAGTTGGTTTCTGGAAGAACAGACTTTGAAATTTTTCTTAATAAATATTGACATTTTTTTTACTTTTTTAATCTTTAGTTTTTAAGATCTGTGTACAAACATAGAATTGTGAGCAAATCTATGTATCTTGCTTATAATTCGAAGTTTAACACTCAAATATGGTTAGTAAATAGAAATTGTAAACAATTAAACACAAGAAACATGCACTACATGTATAACAAATAAAGAACACAATTTATTTTTTCGAAATGAATCATATATATGATACATGTATATACCTACATATTTCCGTCAGCGATATCAAACTCTATTTAAACTGAATAAACTCGAGAAAATGCCGAGCATCTCAACAAAACCTATTGCATTAATTTAATCTTCCATTACGCAAAAGATAATGCCGAATTACCGATAGAATGAATTGTATTTCAGTACCCCTACATCAGATTTTGCTTAATTTGCGCAGAAAAACAGTTAACTGTTTGCTTTACCGAAGTCTCTGTTTGATTTGATACGTAAAAATCACGAAATACAGACGATAGTTTCCAGGTTACAAAGCATAAATAATGAAAACGAAACGAAAATCAGAACAAGCTAACACCAACGTCATGTGTGAAAACTGTCAACGCATTGAAATATTTAGCCTCAATTTACTTCACAAAATCGGCACTAATATATTTTGCATGTTTCAAAATTTCCCTTCATACGCGAACTGTTGCACAACAAGCAATTTCATCATAGTCCGATCGACCCTTTTTCGTATAATGTCATGGCTGCTTGAAACAAAGAACCTCGTTTTAGAAGTATGGAATAATTTTACCGCATGCCGAACCCGAAGCTATTAAACTGATTGAAACACGCCTTTCCTTTATTATTATTTTCGTAATAACTCAAATTTGAAACAGAATTAGACCTTAATTTTTGCAATTTATATTTTCCTTCCCATAAGGATAATTTATGCTAAACTGCGTTGAATTTGCATCGGTAGTTCCTGAGAAGAAGATTTTTAAAAATGCACCCCCCTTTTTCTACAGTTTCAAGGTTTTCTCCGCTTTGAATGCAGATCGGACTTTTATTTCTGCAATTTATATTCGCCCTCCCATAAGGATGCTTTGTGCCAAATTTGGTTGAAATTGGATAAGCGGTTTTAGAGAAGAAGTTCAAAATGTAAAAAGTTTACAGACGGACAGACGGACGGACGGACGGACGGACAGACGGACAGACGGACGGACAGACGGACGACGGACAAAATGTGATCAGAATAGCTCACTTGAGCTTTCAGCTCAGGTGAGCTAAAAATACACGGGAACTGGTTAAAAAATCCTCCCAGAAAGGTCAATGTTGAATTAAAAGATCAAGAAATAATTCACGGTGAAGTATTTAAACGGTTGCAATCCGTAAAAAAAACGACGTTCGCTGTTTCTATTCGAAAATTATACGTTTACTAGCTGAAAAAGATGGCCGACACAGTAAGTATTTTTTTTTCAGATTGAACAAAATGCTCATTTTCTCCATCTTCGCTAGCCAAGGGTTTTCGGTCCACTTTGCTCCCCATAAACCCTTGGCGGATTTCATTGCGAAAACTCGGTGATGTGGTGGCGCTATCTAGCGAGCAACTTGAGTTGCGCCCCTTGCATATTTACATTTTAATCGAATTAAACAACGGGTTATATACACACTACGGCATTAATACAACTTGAAAACATGTTGACTACCGAATATTAGAACATAATTAACGATGCTATTAAATACGAATAAAGTTATAAACTAGGAAAAGCACGGAATGTTTTATTCATAGTGTTTTGTAAGGACCTGTACCAGGAGTGAAAAAGTCGCCGATTTATATGAAAGCTTTCATGTCATAAAACCAGGTATCGTTGTCGTTAATATTGTGAACCAAAGAAATTAAAAAGAATAAATCTCATTGAACCTTTAAAAGCAATAACCATAAGCAGGAACGTATATACTAACGGGATAGGCAACGTCTACATTCGCCATGTATACTTCCCATGCTATCACGCGAGCCTTGACAAGTTTGTAGAACTATGTTCAATCCTAGTAAAATATATAGGTTTTTAAAGCGATCTGGTTAGACCATCGTTGGCGAGGCACTAGCTGTTCTCGAGAACTTGTGTCTCAATTTATTATTTACCAAAGATCACACATGTGTTTTCTTTTAAAGTTTATATTTACAAGCACTGCGATTGGATCAGCCACTCGCAGCTGCAGCCAATCATAAAACGGAGCTCGTCACCGAGTTTTCGCAATGAAATCCGCCAAGGGTTTATGGGGAGCAAAGTGGACCGAAAACCCTTGGCTAGCGAAGATGATTTTCTCATGATTTTAATTAACCTGCAAACCTGACAATCCTTACGGAACATAACACACATTTCAACACTAAAATATCCAGCTACCTACATCAAGATGAAGAATTGACTTAAAACTTCGTGCATAACTGTCGTTGATTTGGGCAGATGTGCAGTCGAATTAAGTTTTTGGACATGATTGCGCCAAAATCAAAGTTTTGTTTTAAAAACTGAAGCGACAGATTTCTTAATATTTGTACACAGAATAGTTTGATTGCAAGAATTATCCATTTTCTTTGTTTGTATAAAACTATGACGATTTACTCGATAAGTCGTATGTTACGGCTACTATTAGACAACGACACCGGTTTCTATTGGAAATGTGTACTTTCTTACTTCAATGAAATAACATCCATGTATATGCATTGAATCATACAGTTATATGTTATTCTATAGTAACCGTTTAAAAATACGTCTTTCGCAACTCTCCGACCTTCCCAACAGAGCTCGAAACCACCTCGAATGTGCTTAGGGACGGGACCCCCCCCCCCCCCAATATTCACCCCCTCCAAATTCCCGAGTTATTTTTTCATCAATTATTTTTTTAATTAAAAGTTAATGTATGCTGCACTAGAAAAAAAAATCACATATTTTTAGTGTAGCATACAATACATCAACATATAATTAAACAAAAATAAATGATGAAAAAATAACTGGGGAATGTGGGGTGAATATTGTTGTTGGTGGGGGGGGGGGGGGTCCCGTCCCCATGTACCTGTGGAATGTATTGCATAGTCGTTCATGACACCCCCCCCCCCTTTTTTTTTTTATAGAATTTGATTTAAATACATTATATAAATAGTGCCTGTTTGGGAGGATTTTTTTTTTTTTTTTTTTTTTTTTTTTCAAATTTTTATAGTATATAGACAGACAGACAGAACACCCCTTTCTCACAGACTCTCACACACAGCAAGTTGGTACAGTGAATTTGTATACACCTATATATATTTAAAGATACATACAGTACAAATTATCTAAAGAAAAAGAAGAAGATTGATATTCATCATCATCGATGTGTTAATTTAATATTTATACTGGAAAGAGACAACTCCATGGTGACCATCTCTTAGTAAAGTCTACAGTAGTAAATAGTTTCCTTTCAGTATTGTAATAGGTTTGTAAATAGGACATTAACATTTCAAAACATATCTTTATATCTCTTCTCGACCTTTGAAAAATAATTTTTTTTACCAATATAATAATCAAATTAACTACATGATCCATATCTGGATCACCTAATAGTACACTCTGGATATCAAATGTTATTCTCTTGCCAGATTGCCCATGTACCTGTGGAATGTATTACATAGTCGTTCATGACACCCCCCCCCCCCCTTTTTTTATTTTTATAGAATTTGATTTAAATACATTATATAAATAGTGCCTGTTTGGGAGGATAACAGTTGAAATTGACACCCCGAGAAAACCATAGTCAACTGTTATCCTCCCAAACAGGCACTCTTTATTTTGTTACACTGAATGTCTTAATTTTTAAGAAAATTTTACTGCTTTTATATAGGAATAACGTGGATTCTACAGCAAACCGTACGCGCATACGCGCATAATTTTCGCGCAATAAACAATTTGTAATGTTACCCGTTGCTAAGTGCGTTGCTTACGCTGAGGGTAATAGAACGGATTATTAACTGCGTCTTAACCAATCAGATTCCAGTATTTAACATGAAAGTATAACAATATGTTTTACTATCTGTCGTGATGTGAGCTAGCAGTGCCCGAGAAGTTGAGACTGTTTACCTGTATGACCTACCTATAAATGTACACATTTCATCCTTTATCATTTTTTTTACATTTCATGAAAATAATACCGTTCCGCATGAGGTTAGTTACTGCTGTTCCATCAAATGTTCTTAAACGCTTTTGCGACGGAACAGCAAAGTTGATAGAAGAAAATGCAGGGTCATATCCACCACAGTTAGCTGTATTTTATTCGTCGACATCTTCATTGGACGTATTCATTCAACCCAGAAACCGCAATGCTTTTCCATGAGAAAGTCTATACACCACTTTCCAAAATTTTAGACAGCCGATTGAATATTGCATGTTAGCTGTGCTTTCTAAAGAGTACCAACGTACTACGACGAGAAAAAAGAAGTAAAGAAATATTTGTCAATGGTAACTTGTCTAAATGAATAAGTCGAAGCAAATTACAAAAATCACTTGATATCCCAGCTTGTCTGCGTTTTTTAAGAACTGATGGTAAAATGTCTATCATTTCATTGATAATTTTGTCATTTACGTTACTACACCGTGTAATTCCCACGCAAAGAATCTTAGGTAAAGAGATCAACCCAGGCCCATTACTGTTAAAGTTGTGAACACGAACATCAAGGCAGAAGTAATAAAAAGAGGTCAGCTGTAAAAGAGCTTGGACACAGATTAAAGCTAGTTGATGACGTGACTAAACAAGTACTGAACTCTTCACGGCCTTATTAAAACTTCCCGAAATTGCATCCGCTTTGTGATTCAATAGACGTGTTGTTGGGAAGGTGAGAAACGAACGACGCGTAAACTTTGTCATATTCGATGACACTAACACAAAAGTAAGGGGCGTTAATAATTACATTTTTGTATTTGCGTCAAAAACTTTTTCCGGTATTTTTCTAGCCGTCCGATTACAATTGTAATAAATGTTTCTCTTTATTGACTTCCGTTGTCGTGCAAGCCTGTGCTGTTTTTAAGGACATGTGAACCTGACATGAAACTAATTGAATAATTGAAAAAATTGTTTAAACAGACTCTAATCCATTTGTTTTTGTCAAAAAAGACATTTTAAGCATATGTTCGTGAGTTCGTTTCCATGGCAGCGACCTTCAAACTTACCCATATTCAAATAATTAGAACGAGAAAAAAAACCTTAAATGCAAATTTAAAATGTCATAAAAGACATATTTACAATTAACTAGAAAACTTTTCTCACAAAAATATTAAAAAGGTTAATAAAATACTCTATTTATCTGAAAATGGATTATAAGAATTCCTTTTATTTAATCCGCTATTTTAGTTTGAATTTCCTCTGACCACTAAAAAAGTGAGATTTTTTGACGTGACCCGAGCTAGAAAAATTGCAAAAAATACTTTTTCCTATAATTACACTCTTATTTTTTTTTATGTAATTTTGAAGAAATGATAAATAGCAAAAACATTAATAATGAATAATTGGCATGTTCGTGAATTAGAAAAAAAATAATAACGTCTGAATTTCCTCTGACCTCTATTGAAATAGATGCTACAAACCCTACATGCTGGTAGAAAAGACGTATAATTCAGTTTTAAATGGCAATTTCTTTCAACTAGTTATACTTTGAACCTGCATAAGTTCTTGTAGAACAAAATTAATGGAGTTGTGTTGCAAATACTACAATTAATTGAATAAAAAAGGCTGAAAATCCGAATTTCCTCTGATCTGACTTTTACAAAAAATCACTCTGCACGCTTCATGAAAGTCAACACTGCCATAAATGGTTGTATTTCTAAAAACCAATCATATAAAGAGAAAATGATTCTTTCATTTAACAATTTTTTCACTTCCTAAAGAGTTTATTTTAATGGTAATTAACAAAGTGTCATAGTTGTGCATCTGATATAATCAAGAAACTCTAGTCTCTGTACACAAAAAAGAAAAACAAGCATGAGAACTTTAATACACACAATCTTTATTAAGCCTTTGTTGAAAGATTTAAAATACGATCAAACCATATAAATCACAGGTTTCATAAAAATCATATACTGATTGTAATTAATTTGAATTTCCTCTATCAATCTTTAAAAGTTTTGTCTGATTTGCAAGGTATTGCATTAAGGATGACGTTTACTCAGAATGAAAAAAAAATCCACTGATGATAATGAAAAACCATCTATTGTGTGTTATAGACCTTTGCTTGTATTGTTATTTTTCACTTTCAGAAAAGTAGGTCAATGACCTACTTTTTGAGTTAATGGCCATTGAATATTTATTGAAAAATCAAGAAAAATCCCATAAAATTTTTCACTACGATTGAGATTTTCTTAATTAAAAAATATTACAAATAATTAAACACTTTAAAAAATAAGATACACTTGATGAATGGTAGTGGCAATAAATAAGTACACAACATTAAGATTTCAGCATACATTTTTTAAAATAATTCAGTCCGAATTTCCTCTATCATTTTTCAAATCCCTTCCCATTTTTTATTCAATTTTACAAAAAATTGAATGATGATAATACAAAAACATTTATGGTATTGAACTACTTATATTGACTTTATTCTGTTGGCATAAAATTTATATGATGTCAATGATCAAAATTTTGAGATATGGTGTCTTTTATCGTTTTTAAGCATTTTTCAATATTTTTATTATTCGTGCCATAAGATTATTTTTATGAATAAGTGAGGTAAAACTAACGGAAAATATGCAAAATTACATACACTTAAATATAAAATCCTAACTTTTAATATTAGACTACTGCCAAAAAACTTTTAGCAGAAAACAAAATCTGCAAAATTTAGTCCGAATTTCCTCTGTTTGACTAAAAGTCAATTTTTGTTTGAGCCTAATTTCATAATAAAGTAAAACTATTGAATGTTTTGTCAATGATAATTCATTTCATAAATACTTTTTGTGTTTAGAACAAATTTTACTCATTACATTGAACTTTATAACAATCGGAATTTGAGAACTCAAACCCTGAGTAACTAACACCCTTAAAATGGGTGTCGGAAAATAGGAGAATCTTTCAAATTATTACAGGTATAAAATGAAATTTGATACTTAATCATAATAATTCTTTAAATCATATTATCTGATATTGGACTTAACAACACTGCAGATTCTGAAATGATTTATGATTTGTCGTTATGTATATACATGATTGTATGCAATCCTATAATTCCTTTGAACTTTGAACCCTTCCTTGGTCCCCATTTGGTCTTGATGCTATTTATAATGTATGATTTAGACTTTATCAAATTGATTATGCAGGGTAATATATTACAATGGTTCAGCCTCAATTTGAACTAAAAAATAGAAAATGTGGAAGGCCACACCAATTAAATTTCTTTTTCATCGGATCCTGCATGCTCGTGTTTTAAAAAAAACTTTACAAATCATATCATTACAGACCGCCTAAAAATTTCGGCTACAAAAAATAATAATCTTATTATTTTATCATTCGCCCGCTTGTACCCTTTTCCACGTAATGTCCGACAAGCAAGAAATTATATTGGTGTGGCCTTACTAGGATATGTATATTTTTTTTCATGCAAAAATGATAAAAATATAGATAAGGATAAGTTATAACAAAAATATTCTTATTCACAAAAATCATTTCAAAAAATATTTAAAATAAAAATTTTACTCAAACATACATTCATATCTCATTCAAAAACTCTGTAATTTAAGAGGACTGATATTTTCTGTGAGGCTTGTTGTATATAAGTGTCATAATGATGATCTCAACTTGATCTACATCAGTTACCTCATCAGGGTTATAAAATAAAACAGACTTCAGACAGATAAATGGATGGACAGACAAACACTAATAGACAGAAATGATGATTTGATATACTATGCAATCATCAAATTAAACATAACTATAAACATAAGACATATATTTTAAAAACCAGTTTCTCCACATGAAGAGTATATAGCCATTACAAACTTCATTACTGCACTTGGTCAGTATAAACACCTTTTGATATCTATCAATTGAATTTCTTATAGCATATGCATTATCATATTATATATTCTTTTACAATACTAATTCTTAATTGTATGCATTATATGTCCAAATTATTCATGACTTTTGGAGTTTCAGAAATGGTTTTCAAATCCAAGTAAATGTAATAAATCATAAATGGTAGATTATCACTGGTTTGGTCCAGTTTCATATTTCAGGATATGTTGTGCTGCTTATTATTTGTCTTAATATTATATCATAAATGTTGATATAAATATTGTCATCCTTTAATTACCAAATAAATGATCCAGGGCATCAATCGGGAAAGGCTTTATCAGGATGAACATAACAGAGACAATAATCTGATTATCAGCTCTTCTCTTCATCACTCATGATTTCAGTTCTTTACATTAGTCTTATATTTTTCCGCATTGTGTCTTGTATTAGGAATGACCTCGTTAACACATACCAGTGATGTTCTCATCTCTTGGAGGTTTGAAAAGTCTGTATTAAAAAAAACCCTGATATTACTGGTACTAATACTTATAACATATAAGAAGGACTTATATGAAAGGATGATTTTAAGAAGCTACATGTAGAAAAATAAAATTCATATAGGCATATTATGAAAGTGTATGCAACATAGACAGACAGAACCTTATAAAAATGGATTATTCTATATAAAAATTTGATATCAGGTGAAACTTGTCAACATTTTATTTTAATCTTGAAAATTTAAATTAATGTTACTTAACTTGACAATTTCATATCTTATATAACTGTGTGTATTTAGAAATCTCGCGTTTTAATGATTTGAAAAAAATGGGGAAAAAATAAGAATTTGTAACAGTAATGAACCCAGCACATGAAATCTAAATATGATGTGAGCAATTCTATCAACCGATAAACCATGATTGATATACTAATTTTTCTTTCAACTGTACTTTGATTTTTACAGTTCAATAAAGGTGAATATCAGTCAGCTATTCAAATGTTTTCACAGTACAGAGAATCAACATTATCAGTTATTGATAGTGAATAAAAGATGAATTCTTCATGTTTAACATGAAGAATAAATCTTTTATTCACTATCATGCACATTAGCTTGAACAGTATATTTGTAAGGAATAGGTTATCTGTTATTGTTTTCACGTGGATAATATACGAGCATAATAATCTGTAATGTGAACATAATACAATAGCACATGTCATGATAAGACACCTACCATGCTTACTGCTTGCAAATGGCAGGTTTAGATCACAGGGAACTGGTGTATGGTCTCGTCCTTTTTTTTCCATTCCCTTTTTATGACACCCAACATCAGTTTGTGTTCGCAATATTCGTCATACACTAATAATATCCATCTGTTTTTGTCATTCCGACTTGTTTACATCGAGATTTGGGAAATTACCGGAAATCGGCGCAAGTATGTCGTAAACTTTAAGTTTGTAAATGATTAAAAAAAGTAAAACCCTTTGATGTAAATTTTGATATAAATGATATTTTATGCAAATTCATAAACTTACACATATTATATCACTGTTTTAAATCTTAAATTAAGCAAATAAACCGTCGATGTGAAATACGATTGCTCGTCGCCAGACGACAGTTCGCGTTGCGCAATGAACTTGTTTTTGTCAGGTTCACATATCCTTAAGTTCACTCTTTTCAGTGGAGCCTGAGTACATGTACCTACCAGAAACGTTTTGTGTTATTAAAACTAGACTCAATTAAACCAAACATATATTTTATACATTTTTTTTCTCTGCTTTAGGCCTTTTGTATGAATGTGTAGTATGTATGTTTATTCAGTCTTCATGTCTGATCATGGTTTATACACGTACGATAAAAATTGAAACTGTAAACTCTTAAGGACTCGACACTCAATCCAAAAGACAATATGTGTTGATTATTTACAAATCTAAAAATTATTCATTTACACGCTTTAAAGACAACCATTTTACACGTACGTCCGTTCGTAAGATTATTCTTGAAATTCAATGGGGATATCAGTGCACTTTTAATTCTGTCTGATTAATTCATGAGGGGTTGCTATGTTTTTAATTACAGTTTTGAACGAAAATTACAGAAAGGAAAGAATTAAAGTGATGACACTTTATTAGCATTGGATTTAATTATTGATGATAATAGAGTTACAGTGATCAATATTTATGGATCAAAAAACTGACTTTCCATAAAAGTACATTTAATTGAATTTCTTTTTTTAAAGATTTTGACATTGATTATTATATTATTTGTGGTGTTTTAATAAAGCCCTCATTAAAACTCTTGACAGACAGAACTAGACAACATCTCAAAGGGTCCTGCTTGAATAATGGATAATAGGATGAAAAGCCTTTTAGAGAATTTTTCTTTGACCTTGTCCTATAACTTTGAAATTTTCTAGCTAGCATAAGAGTTTATATTCAGTCTTATTACTTCTTACATACCGGCATTTTTACAACCTGAGCAAGATTAAGCAAATGGACAATAATCTACAGTCTAAAACTGATTATAAAAAGATTCGCTATGACCGTTACATTGACCTTGTTCAAATTATAAAATCACCGCACACCCTTTACTCAAAAGCTCTGATTATGTGAAGTATGAGTAAAAAAGGGGTAAGTGGAGAATACACTTATACTTACAAATTAAGACATTTTGCCTATAAACTAAAAAGTGATTGCACCAGCATAATTGCTTACAGCTTTGGTATTTCAATACGTGTTATATGATGTCCGTAAGCTATAGTAGATTTTACCTGATAAATAATTATTGTAAAATTAATCAAAAAACCTACTTTCATTTTTGATAAACCAGCTCAAAATAGCAAAAATGTGAGTAAGGTGGTAGACACATTTTGCGGATCCAAGTCAGATCCAAGTTGAGAAGCGACGCTAAGGTGTGCTCCAAATATATCTATTTTTATGATCACAATATACGTAATATTAAGTGCTTTATATATGTGATTTGTTATTCCCTTTTTTTGACTGCGTAAATCAAAGTAGATTTGTCCCTTCCTCGGGTGATGAATTGGGAAAGGCTCCAAGGGGAGTAAATATATTGGGGACAGCTGAAGTAACACATGCCAGTAATGTTGGGACAGATCAGGAGACCCTCTAGTTGTGGCAAGGAGGGAGGTTTTAGAGACCAAGTTGGATCAGGTCACACAGTTGTGTGGGTTGTAAGGGTCCTTGGGAGGAACTATCTCTAAGGAATCAAACAAATGGGGTAACAGATGACAACGAGGCATGAATGAGCTCAGAGTCTGGGGGTTAAGGGATTGTAGACACTCTAATCGCTTGAGGACGCTAGTGTTCCCAGGGTTGCAAGCACTGAGAGCACAGCAATAATGTCTCAAAGAGAGTTGATTTTAATGTTATCAATATATTATTCGAGGAGACTTTGGTTTCAAAGTCAAATTTAGTCATTAACTTTTTAATTTTATAAACCAAACAGTATATCTTTCAATGTCTTTGTAATAAAAAGAAACCCAAACGTTGTTGGGCTGATGTGCAATTTCGTTTTAAATATGAAACTGAAAGCTGTGCAGCAATTTTAGACTTCTCTTGTTACAAACATATTATTACAATAAGGTCTAAATGGATTTTCTTCTTTTGTATTATATAATATATGTCACAGGATTAATTATTTTAATCAAGAAGTAATCATATTTGCGTTCATTTTGTTTTCAATTCCCATTGTTCATTTGTTTACATTCACACCGCTTCATTCATTCATAGTATGACAGTAGTACGAGAGGTCACGTGGTTACGTTTGGCGGGTGGATCAGTGAATGAATGGGTGTGTTAGACTGGTTTTTCGGGTTTGAGTGAGTGAGTGCGCATGTCCGTTTGCATAATCTAACTTTTAGCACGAACTTTAATTCAGAATCACGACGCCACCCAAGACAGACGGTTGAATTATTAAACTTCATAGTTTTTCAACCCGACTATATATTAGTTTATTTTCCTGTTATACTTGGTGAGTCATTTTAATCAAATATATGTAATTTAGATATTATTTGACTAAAGATAAATTTAATGAGTGAATATAGAGAAAAAGAGTGTTTTAGTAATATTATAATTGTATATGATTATAGATCACCTAGATGTTTCTGTGGAAAGATTTATTTGATACACAAATACGACAAAAAATATCCAAAGCGTCATTTCCACAAAAGGCCTTGGAGTTCTTAATTGTTCCCAAATGTAGCCCAGAATATAATATATCAGCTACCCCTTGACATATACACAAGAGCTAAAGACATTTAGAATTTTGTTCTGATTGTATCAACTTCAAAGTATAACTAATTACTTATGATATGTTATATAAATGTGAAAAATGAAACTGAAAAAAAACACCAATTGCGACAGTGGTATATTTTTCACCTATAAATCATCAGGCCAAAGAAAAACTAATCTTTTAACAAAAAATATCTATATATCCACTCACGTTTAACTACGTTGATTCTATAGGTTTTAGTTTATAAGCAGGACAAATATTTCTTTTTTTTAGTGTGTGTTTTTTTTTTTTACTTTAACAGTGGTGTTTGAAAATGTATTTAGAAATAGAATGGATGAATCTCTGCCATTCACTAAAATGAGACTAAAAGGCATAGCTGTGCTATTCAGTCACTTTTCAAGATTATTCTGTTAACATTCAGTTGACTGAATGGCAGAGATTCATCCTGTGAAAGAGCAACTCATAAGCACAGCATTCTATGAGTGTTTATTTTTCACTTTTAGAAGAAGACATTTAAAATAGCGGTATCCGTTGCTACGATTTTCTGTCTTTGTTTGGAAACAGGTAAGAACATATTCTTTATATAATTATTTTATTGTTTAATTAACACCAAGACGATGTTTCGCGGAGAAAAAATTATTAATCCTTTTTAAACATCTAAATATGAAATATATTAATAATGAATATAATCAAAACGATAATTTCGAAACCAACAAAGGTTTTTTTTCTTCGGGTTTTTTTTGTGCTAAATTTTGCAATCAAGTTTCTTTTAAACGTATTAAAAAAGCACGATAGACATTTATATAGCTTAACCGGCCTTTCCTCTGTCAGTGTGTACAAAAAAGGTAAAAATGTAACACTACTCCGAATATAATGAAAGATGAATTTGGTAAAGGTCAAAAGTATATGAGCTTGCATTCTTGCTAGAATCCTGTGCTTCGTTGCTGTAAATGATAAATACGTAGTATCTTCAATGAAATTAAAGAAGTTGAGGGGGTTTTCAGTAAATAATGGCATTATTTATTTTATGCGAATAACATGATTCTAAAAGTATAAAAAATAAACATGAACTAATTGCCGATCGAATTATTGTAGCAAACATAAATGAACTTCGGGGTAGTGTTACAATTTTTGATTTTTTGTCAAGTTAAAAAAGTGATCTATTTTTAAGTGTCACGTGATACCATGGCACGGCATCTTCAAAGATCGAGTCGATTCCGAAGTAGAAAAATAATATCTTGGTGAACACATTCACTTGGTATTAATATTCCGCACTGTTTTCATAAAAAATAAACAGTTTTTAAATTGATCATAATTTTGACGGTTATTAACCTACCCTCTTACGTGTTTAAATTTCAAAAATTCACTGATATTTTTATTGGCCGCCCTATATGTACTCAATCTGCCCAATTCCTTGATTACTTTACTTTGAAAGTTTTTACCCTGGTTTGAATGAAAACTAATAGGGGAAACTATAGTTACAAACGAAATGTTCTGACATAGTGCTTTTGCCAGGCTAATTGGTTCTTTGTTTGAAAACATACCTTGGGAAATGGTAGATGATCACTAAGATATGTTTGTACCCTGCTTAACACTTTTTTTTAAATTAACTCATGAATTTTTATCTTTTCTGCCAGTAACCTTGCCCCTGCCCAAATGGCATTGGGTCAAAGTCATGACACACCCGTAGGTCATAAGCAATCATTGTGTGAAGTAAAAACATTCAATGGTTCTTTATAAGAAAGATATGGACCGGATACGAATATTGCACGTTTTCTGCCAGTGACCTTGACCTTGCCCAAATGACCTTGGGTCAAAGTCATGCCACATCCTTAGGTCAGAAACAATCTTTATTTGAAGTTAGAACTTCCAATATTGTAACACTAATTTTGCACAGACAGACGGACGGACGGACAAGGTGATTCCTATACCCCCCCCCCCCAATACTTCGTTTGCGGGGGTATAATAAAAGTCAATACAAACCATTTCAAGTTATCATAAAGTCTGAATTATTACAAAGTGTCTTTAATGGTCTCTCTGGAGTGGAGGTTGTGAAAATTCACTCCAACACCACTATGCATATTGGGTCAGAAAAAATGTACACGTCGATAGATTTTATCTCTTCCCTGTTGTCCCAGGTTATCCCTGTAAACTTCTAAAACCCATATCATGAAACAAACCCGGTAGTCCTGCTCCAACTGTCTTACCATTTCGCCGCCTGACATTGATTCTCAGTACAAAACAACTGTCATACTTTTACACTCTCTTAAATCTGAGCTTATCAAGCTTAATTCTTTCTTACTATTTGGATTCACTCCTCTGCTAAGCAACCTTTCATTCGTTTTATAACAGGGTGCTAAGGGACTTCTTCAGTCTTGAGTAATGCTGGCAGTGAATTAGCTCTCACAACATCCTAAACAATTCCTGAAAAACTATCACCATTTGCACCATACACGTCGACATAAACTTCTGTAATCTCACGTAAATTTTGTTCTCAAAAGAATTGTAAAAAGCTTCAGAAATAGTCACCTTAGAACAACTATCCAGCAAGCTAGGAGATTCTTTTCCACAACTAGTGATCTTAAACACATTAGGCAGGTCCTCTCATCCGATCTTGTTAATCTTTAATAGGGCTCGAATAAGCTTTCTTTTTTATTTACCTTGCAGTAGAAGAAAATTACTCGTTTGGGCTACTCTGTTTTGTTTGATGTTCCCTGAGCAAATGGTTTATATTACTTTGTTTCTTTTCCAGATTTTCCAATCTTTACGCAATAGTGTCTTGCAAAATTCATAAGTTGTATTTGTGCTGTTTTCTGGTATGGAGTACGGCTGCTTTGGCATTTTTATGGAAAGTCTCGGTGCTGGTCTGTTTCTGCTCTACATTTCTAATTTTTCAATTTAGTAAAATCATTTATATTTGCATAAACATATCTGGTAAAATTTCGTAATGACTTGCTTCTCAATCCAGTCCAAAATTATATTAACTTCACTCCCCACTTCCTAACAAATTGGCAAGTGCAAAAATCTAAAGTTTTGAGAAAAAAAGTCCTGTCTGTCTGTCTTAAAATTCAAAATGACATTTATCCTCTGTTTATAAACAAATGGGCAATCTTTTTCCCTAGAAGTGTTTACTGATTTTACTCTCAAACTCTGTTATTTCAACACAAAACGAAAGTAGAAATATATTAAATAGAACATCAGATCGACACAGGTCTCACTGCGGCTTAATGTCGGTTTATCACAATTCTACAGAAGTTCTAACTTAAAGGTGTCGGTCGAGCCCTTTAAAGGGTATCGACGACAGTTCTTGGAATGGATATTATTTGCTAGAATAACGGATATGAAAGAATCAAAGATCTCACGACTTAACTTGCTTCAACTCCACATTGGTAAAGATTGTTGAATGGTTAATGACGTCATATTCGCGTTCGGTGTAATTCGGTCCCTACGTCGCCTGAAATTGCAAACACGAGAGTAAATTGTTTCCAGTGCTGAATGTTTCACAGAAAATTTATGGAAAAGTGTTCAACTGACATGCCGTTTAATTATAATGACACAGAAGTTGTTTTTTTAATTCAAAATTTTTACAAAGCACATATATAGACAGTACAGTATAGACCATTGAGAATTTATTTTTGGTCATTCTATTTACTTTATCGTTTAAAAGCAGATGCGATAAATTGTCACTATGGGCATAGAATCTGTGAGGATGAATACTGGAACGCCACTGTGCTAATTGCAGGAAATCATGACGAACAGTGTAGGTAAGTTTGAAATAATCTGTACTAGATATCAGAGGTAGGATTTATCAATTTAATGTTTATCATTGAGGCGGTGCCCAAAGTTAGTATAAATGGGCAAATGTCAATAAATGAAAATAAAGGTAAGAATGTTATATTATTTTTAATCGAAATATTCCTAAAATTCCATCGAGATACACCTTAAGATGTTTACTTAGTTCTTTTAAGGATATCCTTCTCTTTTTCACTGAGGTTTATCTTAGGCACACATAGTTCATATCATAAGAAAGTTTCATAAATATGACTGCTAAGTTTAGAGCAAATTCTCCATTATTTTTGCACATATCCTGTCGGCAAGAAGTAGAAGGTAATTAAAATGCTAGTTGTTGATATGTATTTTAAAAATACTAATCTAGGGCTTTTGTTACACGAAAAATTGCTTCATGACTGTTATGGTAACGTTGTCTTTTATTTTTCGGATCTTCTACATTTGTAGGTCACCTGAGTAAACTAAGATGACCTATTGCTATCTGTTTTCGTCCGTCTTCGTCCGTCGTGTGTTAACAATTTTTACATTTTTTATTTCTTAAAAACTACAAAGACAATTGTAATCGTTTTTTATGTGAACAATTATATGGCAAGAGGAAACTATGGCTCTACCACCCTCAGGGTGCCACAGACGGGACCAAATATGCAAAAACTGCCACTTTTCAAATATCTCCTTCTCTACTCCCACACATACGAGGAAAAATCTGATTGCATGGTTATTTCGTCCAGGAAGCCCTCTACTAAGATTGTGAAACCCATGGCCCCTGCGTAAGGGATTCAGGCTCTAGGAAATCTAAAATAATTATGATCTATAATAATGAAAATTGCATGGATATAGCATCAGGCATTCGGCGAATTCTACTATTTGCGCACACATTACGCTTCGCACTACTTTGCTAACTATGCAGTGACAGCTTTGTGTAAATTAAGTTCATATTTTGATGCATTTTTCTTGAGATTTTAACTTTTATACAGTGACATGATTATTCAATCATCTATTATATAAAGTCACTTAATTATTCAATCATACTTAAACATTTTTAATGGGGAAGTACTCTAGCCTCGCCTACTGTAAAAATAAAGTTAAGCTACATGTGTATTCGGAAAACAACAAAACATTGCAAATTATGCTATTTGATGCCTGTTGTAGTTTCGGAAACTTCTGTTTTACAACTTTACAATTACAGCGCCTTTGAACTTATGTGTGCATATGGCATGAAATCCTGATCCCGATTCAGATAAACGCATGCTAGCCTGGTCCCAGGAGATATCTATTGCGCACAGGAACCAGGCTAGCTCATGCGCACGCAGAATTTTCCCATAGCATCCGGTTTAACCTCGCTTATATATTTTCTGCGTGGACCTCGGGGTCCACGCAATATAAACGGACTGCATATCTAGAAAAAAAATGAGCTGTCACCTTGAGTAATAATTCATCTCCCCTACATGTAAGGTAAAGGTTTTTGTAGTTTGGGGGTTGTTTATATTTGTCATTATTCTATTCAACTCAGGGATTTCAATTTTAAAAAATTAGTAAATTTGCAAAATAGAAGAGAGTAAAAATGGAACTGTCTATCATATTACAGTGGGGAGATTGTGAAAGCATTTAAAAATAGTTCAAAAAAGGGAAGGGGGATAACAATTAATAGAGTTATCTTTTCTTGCTTCTCCATAATGGAGATATCTTTCTTTGCTTGTTTGTATTTAGTAATTAATCATTGAATATTATGTAATTATAAAGAAGATGTAATATCAAATCAAAGTACCGAAATTACTGAAAAACGCTAAGCCGGGAAGAAAGTGTTAAAAATATATCGATTGATATGAAAGTACATTTAAAGAATCATACTATTCGTTATTGAGAAAAATGCACTTCATATATAAAATCGAAATTTCAAATTTACAATTATATAACAATCTGCCTTAAAGCATGTTTAAAAAGATATTGCTTGATATTAAAATTTTAGCAAATTCTGGAAATCGAGATCATTTGTAGTAATTTTAAAATGATACTGCTTGTTAGTTTTAAACAGATTTCGCTACTGTTTAGCAGAGTTACAGAGTGCATGCTTCTTGTAAAATTAGATTGTCGCCAATAACAACGATCAAATGATGATTAATATTTATTTATGTTTATTTGCTAATTTTCATCATTTCTTTGTTTTTACATATGACTTTCAAACAAAAAAAGATGAACACTAATAATGACAAATTACGATACCAATATTATTGCAAAATAAAAAGCCAAAAAGTTTTGACAAAAGTAAGATAATACTAATCGCATTAAAGATCTTCCTTGCAGGGAATGCTACTTATTCTTTAAAATATAAGCTTTGGTATTCGAACAATATTTCGAGCCTTATTTACCAATACACCATGCAAAGACCCTCATGAATAAACATTACCAAATGTTAGAATATCAAAATGGAGGCGCTTTTTCTTCATTTAAGCATCAACTAGACGGTCTCTTCTGGGGTATATTTTAGGGTATATCATTGAATTTGATGAAGTCTAGCTCACATCTCATCAGACGTAAAAAGTATCGTGGTTTTAACAAGTATTATTAAAAGAATGCTGTCATGGACGCCTATGCAGATGTCACAACAGTATTTCACCGTAGGTTCACGTCAAAACCTAGCTGAGGCAAAACCATTCGAATTCTTCTTCGAATTGGGCCGTTTCCGTCTGCGACAGGGGCTACCTTTTTATGAGATGAAAAAAAAATACCGGTATGTGTAAGATATCTAACTATTCACGTTTTGTAATAATGCGAGCTAGGTCATTTTTGAGATGTGTGTTGTTTTTTATGGGAAGGGGGGTGATAGGTTCTTGGCTTGTGGTCTTGTGCTTTTCAAGCACACGTGTAACTTCGACGTAAACAAACTCGTTCCTTGCTGGATGTACCTGTGTTTTGCAACTAAATTGTAGAAACTTTGATTTAAAAAATATCAAACGGATTTTCGCAGAAGTTTGTTTTGAATTTATAACTTGTAGCTAAAGATGCGCATTTATGGTAGGGATATATAGTAAACTTGAATACTGTAGTGACACCTACAATATATACAAGGTCTTTCGGAAAGGCTCGAGAAGATGCCATTGGATGGCAGAACTGTTTTCACCAGCGTATCAGAGGTCGTATTAAAAAAAACTCGTAGCCATGTAATAGGGTACAGGTTCTTTTTAGAAAAACTCAGATAGAAAACTTTTATTTTTTTTCGACGTTATCAAGCAATATTAAATCGGCAAGGTTTCATTTCATATATACTAATATAATGGGTACAGTTATCACATAATACGCGAATTTATTTAAATATCTAATAGTTACATGTATATTTAATTCATAGCAATGTTGAATCTTACAAATCACTTTCAATTATTACTGTTACTAAATGTTTTTATTACTGCGTAATTTGTCCATACTGCACGCAAATTAGATCATTATTAAAATCATATTTGCAAATTAAACAAGGTTAGCTGGTATCACTTTATAAAGATTATTACATATATTTACAGTAGTATTTCAAGTAACTCGACAGTTATATATATTTTTTTTTTTAAATAATAATCAAATCATTGGTTTTGGAAAATTATATTACATATCAATGCAAATTGATAGAAAAATATTCCTGAAATATAACATACAGAAAACGAAGCCTAAAATAATGTTAATAAAAAGGAGCAAAAAATTATCCTGGAAAAGGTGTTAATCAAAAAATTTTGTATAAAAAATTCTGCATTTTTTAAATAAAACATGGTGTTCATAACTGTAACCTATTACATTCAAAACACTCATAACCTACTGATGTTGTAGAATTATTCCAATTATTAATAAACACCTAAAACACAACTTAATGCTTATAAAATCCATTGCAAAGTTATGATATTTCAAGAGTACGGCATCTCCAGGGTACGACCTCTCCAGCATCCGCCAGTAGGTGGCGGTATATAGGAAACGCGAAAACGAAAGTGGAAGTAGGTTTAGAAATCTGGCGACAAACAAGCGCTGCAGCTATGCTTAGCGCTTTAAAAAGTAATGCAGTGTTTTTATCATTTGAAATAAAAATGGTTTTTGAGCTTTTTAATTAATCAAATATACTTGTTAATAGTAAAGTAATAATTGGCTTACTAAAATCACTGATACATGTAAAATGATTCTCGTATAAATGCAAGTTATTGATATATTGTCTATGAAGGTTGAATATTCAAAAGCTGGAACAGGAAAAGTGAGTAACTCATGCTGGCTTTTAAAGCTTAAGGACGACGGACTAAATTCAAGATTTCGCACCTCTTCTTAGAAATCCGCGCATATGATGTGAATATGACTGTCGTAATTACGTAAAACAGAATACGAGAAAATAATAAAATTTTCATTCTACTAAATATAATATTTGATGCCAAAATATTTTTTATGGAGAAACATAAGAAAAAAAATTAGTCCTAATTTTCTCTGCGACAAGTCCGCTATTTAATTGGAGTAAAAAAAATTATTGCAACATTTTTAAAATATCAGTATTTATACCACATCCCTGAAAATTCCTGTTACTTTCTATTATATCTGAGGATTTTCGTTCCGAATTTGGAACGCCTCCGGTAAAATAAAGAAGTCGATGTGAATGATTATTGCTATCTGTTTTCGTCCGGCGTCGTGCATTAACAATTTTACATTTTTAGCTTCTTACAAACTGCAAGGCTAATTGTTACTATTTTTGGTGTGAGGCATTTCTATGGTAAGAGAAATCTAAATTGTGAAACTCGTGACTCTACCACCCCAGGGCACCACAAGTAGCGCCAAATGTGCAAAAAAACCAAAATTTTCAAAAATCTTCTTCTCTATCTAAAAATCCTCTACTCCCACACATGTGAAGAAAAATCTGGTTGCATGGTTATGATGCCCATGAAGCTCTCTACCAAAATTGTGAAATTCATGGCCCCTGGGTCAGGGGTTCTGGCTCTAGGGTGGGACCAATATGTCCATATTAAAAATGTATTAAATTTTAGAAAATTTTCTGCTCTACTCCCATATATATTTGTTAAAAACTAAATTTATGATTATAATATACATGAAGACCTCTACCAAAATTATGAAATTCATGGCCCCCATGGCCAGGGGTTCAGTCTAGGGTAGGGCCAATATGGCCGTATAGTAAAAATTTATTAAATCTTAGAACATCTTCTTCTCTACTCCCATATATATAAGTTAAAAAGGTAAATAAATGATTATGATGTCCATGGAGCCCTCTACAAAAATTGTGAAATTTATGGCCCCTGGGTCAGGGGTTCTGGCTCTAGGGTGAGGCTAATATGGCCATATAGTAATCAAAGTACTGAAAGAACTGAAAAGCGCTAATCTTGGATGGAAACTAATTTTATATGTAAAGCTTAAGAAATATTTTATAGATACAGCAAGTTCAGATGTGAAATCTGTAAGATCAGTATAAAATTGCTGCCAGGCATAGATTCATCCGTCAAATAGTCGTATACATATATATGATTTACATTAATTATGACTGCTTGCTGGTTATGTGTTTTCGAACTTCAGTACAAAAAACACAACAACAAAGAATCAGACAATGTAGTTTGACACAGTTTTGAATTGAAATGCATAGAAAATGAATAGGCATACTGTATAAAGTTTTGTACGTTAACAAAATTTAATAAAGATTACGGGTGTTATTTCGATAAAATGGTATAAAGTAAATTTTGGAATGAATGGTAACTGTGATTTGCGTTTTTGAATATATTACTGCAGTTTATGTACATCAAAGATGTGACAAACCAAAATGAACATGAACCCAAGAAAGAGAAGTCACAATGAAATCTACACAAATGATTTGCAGATCCACTGACTTCTTAAAGACTTTAATATGTACATCACTTACATGCAAAAAAAACTTAAAGACTATAGCAAATTAACTACTATATAAACTTAAAAAAATGTTACACAACATGTACATATTGATGTCAGAATATTCCAGGTACAATAATAGTGTTTGCCTTTGTTAAGGGATTTTAAGTATATTTTTTAAAGCCCAATGGAATTTCGAAAGTAAATAAAAAATGAAAACTGCATTAAGAGTAGATTGCTTTTCAAATCATACAGCATTACTTTATTTACTTGTACACACTCATGGCAGTATATTTCAAGCATATTTACAGTACAAGTCATTGTCAGGGTTAATAAATCTTGATGCAAACATCAAGAAATTCAAAACGAGATTGCTGATATAAAATACAGTTGCAGGAGTAACAAAACAAAACTTACTATTCATAATACAGTTGCTTAACTTACAAAACAAAACTACCCGTACAAAATACCCGTGCAAACATCAAGAAATTCAAAACAAGATTGCTGATATAAAATACAGTTGCAGGACTAACAAAACAAAACTAACTATTCAAAATACAGTTGGCTAATTTACAAAACTACCTGTAAAAAATACAACTGAATGACTTACAAATCAATTTACTTTTCTATATTTTTTATTACATACTCACGGCAGAATATTTCAAGCTTATTTACCGGTACAGTTTGAGTTATTGTGAAGGTTAATCAAAATCTTGATGCAAACATTCAGAAAATCAAGAACAAAAGTACAGGTACAAAGTACAGTTGCATTGTTTACTGCATCCTTCAGAGAATCCAAAATAAAACTACCGGTACAAAATACTTTTGCATTTTTTACAACACAAAACTACATGTGAAACATACAGTTGCATGACTTACAAATCAATTAACTTTACTATATTTATGTTTACATACTCATGGCTCAATATTTCAAGCACATGTATAGTTTGAGTTATTGTGAGGGTTAATCAAAATCTTCATGCAAACATCCAGAAAATTCAAAACAAAAGTACAGGTACAAAATACAGTTGCATTTATTACAATACAAAACTACTTGTACAAAATACATTTGTATGACTTAGATATCAAACAACATTACTATATTTACTTGTACATAATGATGGCAGAACATATCAAACACAATTAGAGTAAGAGTCATTGTGAGGGTTAACTTAAACATCAAGGAAATGTAAAACAAGACTGTTGGTATAAAATACACTTGCATGACTTACAAAACAAAACTACCCGTACAAAATGCAGTTGCATAACTCACAAAACAAACATTACTATATATACTTGTACATTCTCATGGCTAAATAGTTCACCCATATATACAGTAGGAGTCATTGTGAGAGTTAACAAAAATCTTGATGCAAACACCCAGAAAATCCAAAACAAAAGTACCGATACAAAATACAGTTGATTGAGTTACAATATATAACTATTTGTACAAAATAAAGTTGCATGATTTACAAATCCAACAGCATTTCTATATCTCTGGTGGAAACATATTTCCATCATATTTACAGTATGGGTCATTGTGAGGATTAATGAAAAATTCTAATGCAAAAATCCAGAAAATCCGAAATATAAGTACCGGTACAAAATACAGTTGCATTTTTTACAATACATAACTAACCATCCAAAACACAGCTGCATGACTTGCATATCAATATATGCAACATATATGCAATATATGTTGAATATTTTAAGCATATTTAAAGTATGAGACATTGTGAATGTAAATCAAAATTGATACAAACAACCAGAAAATCAAAAACAAAAGGACAGGATCAAATGTTTTTCCCCCAAATTAATCAACATTGCCTTACTATGTGTACATGGTCATGACAGAATATTTCAGTTACATTTTCAGTCTGAGAATGTGTTGAGTTATAATTGTAGGTTCTTTACTGTTCAGCATCATGGTCCATACTTCCAGCTGGTTGTTCAATCAGGTGCATGTTTTGTACATTCGATCCTTGAACAATTAGTTCAACTAGAATTGGTAGTTTCTGAAGGAAGTATTTCTCCAGGTCTTCAACTCTTACTTGAAGAGTATCTGGGAATACACTTCTGATGATAGCCAAGTCAACAGAGAAGTCCTTATATTCTTCTTTGAAATCTTCTTTCAGGGCAATTTCAACTGCAATGTCATTGAGTGTTATGGAGTCGATGTTTCCACTCACTGTTGTTGTTTGTGGTTGAATTATCTAAAAAATTTTACAGTCATTTTAATGCAAAAACATGCCCAAAAATTATAGTAAATTATCTTTATGTCATGATGAGTATCAAGCAGTTTATGTTAGCTAAAACACTTTTTATGAAAAATGATAAATAGAGGGAAAGAATGCAAGTTAAGGTATATACATCACAATAACACAAGTATCGTCTCCATATCAGAAGTACTTATGTAGTAAACTTTGAAAGTGTTCAGTATCTTGAATTTGGCTATAACAATAATCAATGTAAGCAATAAAATAAACTTTCCTATATAATTACAAGAATATAAAAGTTAAATTTCAATTCTTTAAAAAAAAAATGTTCAATGCATGTACTGACAGTGACATTGATGAATTTTAAATGTTTATAAGCTGTAATTTCTGAAATAATAGTTTAAGAAAAATTATTGCATGAAGAAGGTTCAAGAAAAAAAATTAGTTTTAATTTGATTATTGCCTAATGGCGGGCTGTTGTTTACCTGAATCTTTGAATTACGTGTTGTGTTCAGACTTTTGTGTAGTTGCCATTCATTAAGCATGCAGTGTGAAATGGACAAATATTGCCCAATTTTCAAGTCTTCCTCCGCCATTTCCCGCCAAAGTGTGACATCGATTTTTTTCCCATTTTCTTCTATACTAATTGTTCTGATAACTGTGTCAGTTCCATTCACTTTCACAGTTTTAGTAGATTCAATCTAGTAAAAGAGAAGAATATCTTGAATTGTCTATAACACAAGTGGCAGATCACATTAATATTCATCAGGCATGTAGCAAAGGTTTGAGACAAATAACAAAAGACAGAACATGTTTTATGGGTCTAGAGTTGGTTAAACGTTTAATTATAAGAAGCATGATGTATATATTGACTCAAACTCATGTCAAAAATTTTACTCCAAATAAGCGTCATGTACCTTAAAGTTTAAACACAGAAAGTGAATTTATTGTACATGAATTAGAATGAGTTGATTGCCAAGTAATTTGTAATTTTAACTCTACCTTTGACAGCTGTCCCTGTACGGTTGTGATTGATCTGAGTGGAGATGCTAAAATCTCTTCTACTTTTTTGATAGGTGATGGAGGGAGAATGAGGTGTTCTGCTTTTTGTAATATGTCAACTGGAATGTCCATGTTAGGTTTTGCCAAGATTTTGGTTTTATGGGACATTGCCACTCTGCCGTTCTTGAGGATAAATTCTCTGATGTGAAGAGTTTTTCCCTCTTTGATCATTCTATCTTTACTTGTGTCTGTGCAGGTGGCAAGGATTGCACCAGACTTGTCTGCTAAACTGAAGTTTATCATCTCAGCTTCTTCCCCATTACTGGTTTTGAACTTTGCTACATGGCCAATTTTTATGACTTTGGCCATTAGGCTCACAGAAATAGGTGTTGGCCTACTGCTTGGTACTTCTTCTAACTCGGAAATGGTCTTCTGAGCCATCCTTAAATGAAAGGATAATAAAACAAAATAATCATTCCATATTTAAACATCCTTCCATGTTGGTAAAGCATATAATTTGTACACTATTAGTATCTTAAGTATTTGCATGAGAAAGAATTTGAAATCTAGAGATGCGTTTTATAAAACAAGTTACAACCAAATCAATGAATGCTTAAAATTCACAAAGTACTTGATGTTCATTTTAATGCCAATACTATTTGAGAAAGGAAATCATAATAGCTTAGAATTGATGGTTTTATATAAACTTTGTTAATAAAGATCATTGCACAATAATGGAAGTATTAGCAACTTTGTAGTATAAAGTTTCTTTGTAAAGCGCAGCCTAGGATTGCTTTTCTACATGTTTCCAGTGCAAAATCAAGTTTGAGATGTTCTTTTTGCTAAATCTAAAGAAGAGTTCAGATTTGTTTAACTAAACAATCTAAATATATCAGAGTCTTTAGCTATAAATATATCTGCAATATTTTTATTATGGAACTCTACTTTTGTGTCTGTCAAAAAGAGCTTTAATTTACAGACTGGTGTCTTGTAGAACACAGTTAAGGAAAACAATCTGATTCAGTTTTTTTCTATTTTGAGCGATATGAACAATCAAATTCAACATTTTCAGATAAGAATAACTTAGATGTTTTCTCAAACAACAAATTTGTAAGAAATCAATGACATCCTGAAATGCACTGTTTAAATTTACATCATAAGATATAAAAAAAAATTATGTTTTTGACAAGTATGTCACAATTGGCTTATGGTCAGATAAATATGACTCTAAAGTTGCACTAGATATAATATCATATGATAAGATGTTTGTATATACATGATCTAGGCAACTGCCATAATCTGTGGTGACACTCACAATTAATTGTCTTAATTCTCTTTGTTCAAGGAGATTACTTATTGCAGTTTGATTGAAAAAGTCAACATTGGTATCTCCCATGATAATAATTGGGTTGTTAGCATCAAGAATGCCAAGCAAGTGACACAAAATATTGCAAAGGCATGTCTGATTTGCTTTTTGGGGTGATACATAAAGTAAGACAAGTTGTTGCATTCTTCCACAGAAAGAAAAACAAGCAAGCACTGCTTCAGTAGCAACACCCAATGATATTCTCTGCAAGTGTTGAAAGTCTATCTTAGAATACAAAACAATTCCTCTGCATGTCCTAATTCTTGCATCTTGATTATGTTCATCATCAAACCTGTAAATTCTAAAGCCTGGAATTGAATATTCATCATTTTTATCAGATTGCACAAGTCTACTCTCTGCAACAGCAACAATGTCACTATCAAGCATATTTTTCTCAGTTATCAAATCTTTAATATGCAAATGAAGAGACCTGCAATTGTGATAGACAATTTTCAAATCTTCTAGAATGTTACTTAGAATTGGAACACAAGAATGCAAAAGAGAATGTTCTCGTAGTCTAATCATTTCCTCACTGACAACACTGGATACAGCAATTTTTTTTCGTTCAATTCTAATATGTAAACATCTTCCAGTTTCTTCATGCGACTTAAACTAACATAATGAATGTGCTCTTGTTTTCGCTTACCGAAATGCAGTACTGCATTGACCATAGTTGATCCCTGAGACTTGTGAATGGTTTTTGCACATGCTTAACGTAAAGGGAATTGCCTTCTTATGACATAAGTCCCGCGATGTTGACCAACATTAAAATTTCTGCTTATTTCAAGAATTGGTGTCCACAATTTATCACAATTTTCGTTGTACAAATGTGCATACTTAGTACGTGCTTTTGACCCAATTTGTTGGGTTTCGAATTTAACCCAAATTATGCTACATCGATTTGAGTTTAGTACTCTGAAATCTAATTTCTTAACTAAACAAGTAGTTCCATTAGTCAGACCATCTTCAACATCAATATTTAAACATATGTCAGCTGGTAGATCTTCAGCAATGTACAAGTCTCTAAATAACCCCATTGTTTTTGCAGGATCATCTAGTATTTTATCACTAATTTTTTTCTTAGTGTCTTCATTAACATCTCCATTTACAATGTCTATTGCTGGAATAAGACATTTATGCCCATCACATGTATTTTCAAAAGCCTGCATATTATGCAAATCTACATCAACATTTCTGGTGAACAAGTGAGGCAATGATGATATTGATGCATTATTTGCTGATGTCAACCTTTGATTTAACATTGCAATGTCACTGTCTGTGTGATTACCTTCTCGTAATCTGTTCAAAAGTTCGGCAAAACATTTGTCATCTTTTTGTCTCATGATATCTGTCAATTCAAAGATTTTGAAGAGTTCTTGCCACAGATTTGTTGCTAAGGGTCCATAACCATCTTTTAAATGTTGGAATATCCAATTATCAAACACTGGCTTCAATTGGAATAAATCACCAATAGCAATAATACTTACACCTCCAAATGGTTGCTCTGTTGCAAATATTTCCTGAAGTCTCAGATTTATATAATTGAACATTTTGTTGCCAACCATTGATATTTCATCAATAAATATTACTTTCAGAGATCGGAATTTTACTCTGAATGTATCTAATTGTTGCACATCTAATGGTTTGTATTGCAAATTTTGGTTAGCAGGAATACAAAACAGTGAATGTATTGTATGACCACCTATATTGTGAGCTGCTTTTCCAGTAGGAGCACAAAGTACGGCTTTAATTTCATCAGGACACTTTGATAAACACTTGGAATAATAACGTGTTATGGCTTGGTAGAGAGCTGTAGTGACAACACTTTTTCCAACACCCGCACCTCCTGTTAAAAAGCAGTAAAATGGCAAACTATCATTTTTAACCTTGTGCAAAACATGATAGAAAAAAATTCTTTGTTTTTCATTGAGATTTCTTACAAGACTCATGAATGCATTCTGATCCAGTGAATTTACTTGATATTCACAATCACTGATTTGTTTTCTTGTGATACCAATATCTAAGCCTAAGTCATAATCATATCCCATATCTTTCGGATTAAAACAACCATGGAAAACACCGGTACTTTGATTGCTTGATTGTTCATTTGAATCAATTTTTTCGTTATGTTGAACTTCAGCAGCCACAACATAATCATCACCATTGACTTCTTTCAAGTTATTTTCCAAAATCTCTGTTACACCATTGTCCATTTCATATTTCATTCTATTGACATTAATTGCGTCAATTTTTTCATTGTAGTGATTCTCATAATTGTCAAATGCTCCAAGTAAATCTTCCTTCTCTTTTCTCCATGGGTAAAATAGCATTAGCTGTTCCCTGAAATAGTTTTCTGGATCTTGATCCTTGTTATATCTGACATAACGAAGTACCTTTGGTTGATTTCTCTTTTTAAGTATTGTGCCATCTGCCATAGGTATTTCTTCATCACTGATACTCATTTCTTTACTAGTATCATTTGATGTCATGACCTCATCATCTGACTCATTTTGCTCATTTTCTGGTAGAAATTCTTGCTCTGAATTTTGTTGTTTGCATTTCTTTGGAAATACAACATTATACTGACATACAAAATCTGCTAAACAACAATTTCTTAGGACTCTAGGTCTCCTTTCATACCTTTTTAAAGCATTGTCAGACTGAATATCAGTTGAATTTTCAGGCATGTCACACAGGACTTCATAGGGTTTCAATAGAAATGTCCTCTTGTCAGGTAATGAAGTATTGATAAATGCATAAGATCTGGTACTTGAACGCAACGGCAATTGTAAAATCAAGTAAACTGCCTCCTGTGCACAAACTTCTACATGTGATAAGAATTTATTCCCAATGTGTCGTACTTGTTGCTGTAAATTCTTGTTACCATGTTGTGCTTCTTTGCCTGATTCTTGCATTAAATTTGACATGCCCCTCTGTCCCTTTGAAATGTAGGAAACAATGTAAGCTGCACATGCATAAGCATCAAGAATGAATTGAACATCTATATTAGCCTCCCAACATCTTATCATCAGATCATTGTAAGGATTTACACGAATTTCTGCCACATTTCTTTTAAGGAATAACTTGGGAGCTGTAAGAGATGATCTAACTGCAATAATGTAAAGATCTTCTGTCAGGTTCAATTTTTCCAGAAATTCAGAAAATGACATTTCTGTTCAATTTATCTTCAAATCTGTTAGCAAAGCACAAGCTCTTTCATAGACATTTGCAATATCTTGATACCCCTCTTTCTCTGATTCTGTGAGTGGTTCTAATACTTGAGTTCTTGACATGAGAGGAAGAGGAAAATTGAAACGGCATATTTTCTTTCCTTTCCTTCTGCATGTTTTGGCATGTCTATGAGTTTGAATATTTATCAGGTTAGGAATTTCATCATTTTTCTGGCATGTTGAGTGCTTATCTACAAAATCTGATATCTCTTGATTGCTATTTATTCCATATTTTGGTGCATTCTCTATCCACACAAGCATGTGAATGAGAGGAGAACCTCTCTGTTGAAACTCCACACGATAAAAGTAATGTACAATTTTTCCAAGTGGAGCCAACGATGACTTTAATACATCAGATATGAAAACTTGGACTTGATGGTTAAAATAACGAGTGCATGTCACAGGATCAGACTTTATCAGCTTGCATTTCTCCTGCCAGGTTAAATTCTCAATGTCATCATCAGTGTAATCTTTCTCATTGACCAATTTTCCTAGAATTTTCAGCAAGTCTGTCCATCTACTCTCAGCTGCTGACAAGGAACAAAACCAGGTAGGAATGTCCAGTTGTCTTATCATAGCAAACAAGTCTTTCTTTGCACTTTCCCAATAAGCAGGTGATCCTCTTAAATTTCTCAATACTCGGTAGCCTTCATTTAGTCTAGATCTAACAATGTTGTCAAAATCTCCAGGGTTTAGAACATTACCAACTGTTAACTCTCTTTCCTTCAGTTTGACATTTTCTCATTGCCAGTGATACAGACCCTGAAACGTACTACTACACCACACGCTCGCTACACGCTCGCTAAACGGTTCACACGAAACGCTGAACGGTTTACACGAAACGCTGCACGCTTTGCCCGAAACGCTAAATGATTTACACGAAACGCTGAACGGTTTACACGAAACGATTCTCGCACGAAACGATTTGTTCGCTTTTCACATGCTTTGGACACGCTTTTATCCTGATCGATTCGGGCGCTCTCGGATTTTTACCCTGAATCTGTTTGTAAGAATTAATTTTAAGAAAACACGAAATAATAGAAATTCTGATATTAGGAACATATATGTACATAAGTATTGAATTGATTAATAAAATTAATTTGGTACTTATATTTAAAGCAAAAAAATATTTATTCACAGAATTAGCCAAAAATGCTACTTCTATAATATATTTATTGCTCAAGAGAAATATCCATGATTCTTATAAGTGCCGTAAATAATAAAAATTCCAGAGAAAAAAGTTACCGTAACACAATATTTAATACCAAAAATAAAATCCGTATAATTACAAACTGAAATTGGTTTTACAGTATTCGGCGAGATTTGTTTTTTCTTCTCATATTAGTATTTTTATTGGTTTCAGAGAATACGATGTAAAAATACTAACAGTAAATAAACCTGTAATTATTAACATTGATAATTTTGAAAGTTATGTAAAATAAAATTATTCACATAAGTTAGAAAAAGGCTATAAAACAACCGATTATTTTTTTTATGTCGTATCATTTGCGTAAATAAATGTTCCGTACATAAAATCACAGAAAAAAATCAATCGATTAAACAATAAAGAAAGTTGTCATTACTATTTCGGATTTCGGAAAGAACAAAAAATAAAAATGATTTAAATTTTTATCTCAATATTCGTATACATAACCGGCGCTCCGCATAACGGCGTACAATATATCGATCATAATCTATTTGAATTAAGTACCATGCATATAGATTCCCATAATAATTAATTGCATGTGTACATTTAAGGAAAATTTCAGTGTGATAATTACTTGTTTTTTTCTGTTATCAGTGTTTAAAAAATTAAAATAATAACTTGTAGAAATAT
Organism: Magallana angulata; assembly: GCF_025612915.1. Classification (NCBI taxonomy): domain Eukaryota; kingdom Metazoa; phylum Mollusca; class Bivalvia; order Ostreida; family Ostreidae; genus Magallana; species Magallana angulata. The sequence goes on from NC_069112.1 coordinate 24,227,542, forward strand.
TTTTAATCGGGATTCAGAAGAATTTACTTCCCGCATTTCATAGAAACGAACAGTATATTTTCTTTCTATGTTTACATTTAATTTTGTTCAAATTAATGTTAAATAATCTAACATTTAAATTGTGTGCATCAACAAATACTGATTTCGACTACCTTGAAGTCATTAAATTTCTATTGGCTATTGACAAAAGAAGACACGCGTGACCATCCAATGAAAACGAATACACAGGTGCAAGTCTTACCCAATGTCCAAGGTTATGTGTGCTGGTTATACACAGCCGAATAGTCTCAGTAACTAGTCTTCTTTCAATACGCGTACCTTTCTTTTGTTTGTTAAAAACTAATTTAATTTTGTAAAAAGATAAGTATATCGTTTCTTATAGATTTTTTTTTCACGAGAATATCTACAAAGGAGTTTTGCCAATCACAAACAGTTTAAAGTAATGTTTAACACGAGCGCTATTTTAAAACAATTAAATTGTCAGAGAATTCCGAATGAAATCTGATGAACGTTTCACACGGTTCTCGCACGCTTTGCCCAAACGATTTACACGCTTTGCCCGAAACGCTGCACGCTTTGCCCGAAACGCTAAACGGTTTACACGAAACGCTTCACGATTCACACGAAACGCTAAACTGTTTACACGAAACGCTAAACGGTTTACACGAAACGTTTCTCGCACGAAAGTCGCACGCTTGTTTGGTGTAGTAGTACGTTTCAGGGTCTGTACATTATCTTGGATCTGTTTAATCTGAAGTTTCTTAAGTTTGAAAAAGATGTTTGGAACAGAACATGCAACTCGTCGGTCAACACTTCTCAACTCCCACTTACAAACAGTGCTGTAATGCACTGGAGTTTGACGATCTTTATTTTCAGGACGTGTTTGACCACAAAATATTGCAGGGAAGGATAAATACTCAGCATTTTTGTCTTGGTATAAACCAAGAGGAATCTGTCCTTCACCTGGTGCAAATGACATTGTTTTACACAACGAGCGTACATCAATGGGATGTAGCAATGTATCTGTGTTACCTGTGAGTCTATTTTCAAAATTTTGATCTTCTGTCCATCCATCTGAACTGCATCATCTGAAATGCATTGATTTTGAGTGACTTCAGGTGGAGATGCACCTGCAGAACCATCATCTGTCTTGTCTTCTGTACGCAGTCCTAGCCAATCTGTCTGTTCAGTTTCAATTGACCAATCAGCATTGAGAGAAATACCTTCATTTTGAAACAGAACACTATTGTGTAGGAGCCATTGCAATGCTTTAATACATTTATTTGGTCTGATTGCTTCGTGCAACACACTGTGTTTAAAACTGCGTTTTCTCTTAAATTTAACTTGTATTGTTTCAGAGTCTGCTAAAGTTCACATGCTAAAATTTACATCTGATGGTACATTTACCACATTTCCTCGTAAACTCTTTTGCCCTCCACGAGGTTTTTCAACAAGTTGCATGAAGGGTATTCTGGGACTGATCAATCTTTCTTCCAATTCTGTTATGTTTAAATCTGGAGGCTTTTCTGGAAATCCCATACCATTCACAACAGCAAACGATGGAATTTTCCCTGCCTTTAAATTTCTGTGACATGTATGACAAATCCATTCAGTATCATTGACACTTTTGAAACTAGTCAAACAAGTTGAACCTAAATTTGTTTTTCTTAATTGTTCTGCCTTAAGCACACCATCTCTAAACCATGTCTGAGTACAACAAGAACATACAAACATTGGACCTTTAGATACTTTTTGGTGAAAGCTCATCTTCAAGACATTTGCATCTGATTGTGTCGAATCTTTTTCCAAGGACAACTCTGGTTTGATTGATGATGGCTTTGATTTCTCTAAATGTCTACTCATTTTGATTAACTGCTGGGTGTCAACAAAATGATCTGAATTCAAGACATAATCTAAATCAACCACATTTCTTTTCCGCTTTTTTCCAAAACTAATTTGAAATGAGCACATTTCATACTGCACTTGCTGAAGAGTTTGATTTCCACATAATGACAAACAAAGGTTTCTTAAAAAAACCCCACAGATCTTGTAAAGATACAAAACCAGATAACACAGCTTGTCCTTCGGGCTTACATAGCCCATCTAGTCCTCTACTATGAGAATCGAAGACAAAATGTCTACCAGACTCATGATGAAACTTAATTGCAATAGAAGCAGAATGAAAAATAACAATGCATGCATTTTGCCGAGAAGCAACAAAAACTGCATTCAAGCTTGACTCTAGTGGCAAACCTAAACCATCTATTCCACCTTCTGTAGACATGCTTCCATATTTTACTTTATATTCTCTTATGGTAAAGCAATTGCCATGATACATAATAAATTGAGGCAAATCAGAAAACTGCAACAGCTCATTAGATTGACCATTTTTTGTAACTTCTTGTACAATACATCACCCGCAATTAAAACCATGTTCATGTCTGTCCTCCAAATTGTTGTTACATCTGTTAGACATGATTCCTTAATGAAAGCGATACAGTTGGTCATGCATTGTCTACCTCTTGAATAAATTGAAAAACGAGTATCACCCTGACAGAAATCAGCACATACAGTAATTGATGGCCTAACTAATAAATCCATCATTGGTATGTTTCATTCCATATTCAGTGTTAAAATTTTAAAAAAATACTGACAACAGAAAAAAACTTGTACGCAATAAGCAAAAACAAAACTTACATGCTTTATGTACTCAAAGCTTTTCAATTTACTTATTGACTGTTCTCAAGTTTTCAATTTTACATGTCATTTTTCAAGGAGGTTGTTGAAAATGTTTAAACTCTAATATGGAAATGAAATGTTTCATTTTTTTTCTTCTCAAATTGTTGTTTATATTTTATATATATTATATATATATTTATATACACAGTAAATTTCAAGTGCTCAAATTTTTAAACACAAACTCAATACTACAATTTGTCACTTTTCAAGTTTCACATTCAGTTATTCTCATTGTTTTCAGATATATATAGCAATGTTCAATGCATATTAAATTGTTATTCAAATTCACAAATTTATGACGTACACACAGTCTCATAAAAAAGTTTTCAAATCTCAATTTTTAATCATTGAAGTATCTCAAGATAATGTCAATACAAGTATTTCTCACTGCATCTCAAAAATTCACTCATTCTCATTTGGTATTGTCATGTAATCTCATTTCTCAAGTTTCTCATTTTGTTATTCTCATGCTTCTCATTTTTCAAACAGAACAATGTGTCTCATAAATTCTCAAATATTTGTCACATTGAAAATCTTGTCAGTGGATCAATGTTCTCAAGGTTCATATACCTTTCAATATTATGTCAAATAATATATAAATGTATCTCAAATTACTGGCTCTAAAATTGTCTCACCTGGCTTACTACGGATTGTATGAACAATTAAAGGAATTGTAAATTGTGTATATAGATCTATATATATATGGTTACCACCCAGTAATACACATGTTCTATACAAATTAACCTCAGAGTGAAAAAAGAACTTCAACATGAAGTTAAAAAAACCAGTGAACTAATCTTGACAATCAAATTATAAGTTTTCTAACAGTTTTTAAATTAATATTAAACTATATTTCAATGGAATAAACAACGTAAGTACTATCTAATCTACTTATAGGCCTTGACAGTTAAAATTGTCTCAGATCAATATCATGAATAGCAACACTAAACACATTAAAGCTGTTCCTGCTTTGTGTCAACAATTCTAAAGAGTCACATTTCTAAGTAGTCCTACTACCAATACAATGTATACTGTAATATATTGCAATAAAAAAACTACACAGTAGGCCCTACTGCTTTACTCGCTCGCTAGAACTACTTTACACTTCATCGACGCCGTTTCTTTTTTACTTATCTCATGAATGCGATTTTCTAATCAAATAACGACGGCTATATTGTTTGAAAACTTGCAATGTTATCTATAAATTTACCTGAGCTGTGAAGTCAAGTGTGAATTAGTCCCGCCTTCTTTGCTTCAATCTTGATGTCGTTGCGCTGTGTTTACAAAATGCCGACCCACGCTTTCCTTTGTAAATAGTGTATTACTACGCGGGTAAAGCTGCATATAAGTTAATGTATTGGTTATATGGTACTCAGGTGACCGTTAAGGCCACTTGACATCTTGTTACTTTTATTCTCTGTATAAGGTCAACTCAACTAAAGATAATATTTCTTATGGCCTGTTATGTGTGGTCCCTCTGCCTCTTTGTTCGTTTGTTTGTTTATCTGTTCGTCCATTCGTTTGTTTGAATGTGATCGTTTTGCAGTTTGATTTGAAATAAACACCAAAAATGGAGAGTGTACTTATGGTACCAAAAATATCAATATTCACATCAGTTTTTCTATGTGTATTGAAAAATATGAATTTATAAACATTTGGGGTGCCAAAAAAGTTCAATGTTACTCTTCTTAAGAATTCCAATTTATGATATAACTATGCAGACATTCCAACATACTATTCTTATAAAATATTTTAAAACTTCTACGTATGGACCAATACTGGGACGCAATGATGAGTTCAAATTTCAGTTTTAAAAAAATCAATATATAGGAAAATATATTTAAAAATATTCTTCTGAAAAACAACAATCCAATAAATTATTTTAGAATTTTCTTACTAGATAATGTGGACTCCAAATTAGTTAAACCCAATCCAAACATCCTTAGAATTTTTAGGTTCTAAATTGCGTGACCAATGGCCCTATACTGGAGCAAAACGATAGGTTTAAATACATTCTTTTCAATAATGCTAATTCTAATGCAGAAATTTGTAGTATTAGTATACAAACATCCCCGGATAGTGATTTCAAAATTATTCAAACTGTGATTCCCTGATCAATGCTAGGGCACAAGGAGGAGTTTGCAACAACTCGTGATTTTAATATGCAATTAACTTTTGATAGTGCATACATAATGTTATTCAAACTTTTTGACTTGTGATATTAGTTAAAAGCATACTTGCACATTATTGATTCCAAATTCTCTGACTGAGATCCTTGGACCAATATTGAGGCTAAATCAAGAGGAAAAATGTTCCTTGTAATTTTTCATTTGAAAGAACGTTATTGTTTTGTTTTATTGTTATACAGAGAAAGAGGAATATGACACAAATAGTATACTCAAGAACTAATTTGCAAAATATGTTGTTGTTGCCATGTATTTATCATTTAATGTTCATATGCTTAAATGGTCAATGTGGCTTTTTATTTTGTTATATAGTATAATTTTGTTATTTGTTTTATCGTACAATCATGATAATTCTAATTTCAAATTTGCTAGAGTTATCAAGATATGGATAGCGTGTTTGCAAGATTTTGTTCAAGCATGTGGATACGACCCCGTTGATTTTGAAACTATACCAAATATAACCTATACAGGAAAAGGCTGTGGTAGGTATTTTCTTAATACTAATAGTTGTGTGTGTCTTTCCCCTTTAATTTGACTAATTGATGATCTTTAATATATATATATATATATATATATATATATATATATATATATATATATATATATATATATATATATATATATATATATATATATATATATATATATATTTGTAGTAGATGACCCATCGTCTTGTGGAAAAGCTGCTGCGTCTGACTGTGAAACTCATCAACAACAGTTTAGTTATCTCTATTTGCATGACAAATGCGGGTGAGGCTTTTCATAGAATAATGATTTGTCAGATGTGATGTACGTACAATGTAAGGTAGCAATGACCATTCAAGCAATTTGTAACTGTTATGTCTAAAGATCTTTAAAACTATACACAGGAATGTAAATTTCATAGTTGACAAAAGAAAAAAACAATTATCATATACTTTCATGTTAAATACTGAAATCTGATTGGTTTATACTCAGTTGATAATCCGTTTTATTACCCTTAGTGTTAGCAATACATTTGTCAACGGGTATTACAACGAATTATTACATGCGTGTAAATTATGCGCGTACAGTTTGCCGTAGAATTCACGTCATTTCTATATAAAAGCAGCAATAACTTCTCTAAAATTCAGATATTCAGTATGATAAAAAGATAGTGCCTGTTTTGGAGGATAACCGTTGAAATTGACACCCCTGAAAACCATTGTCCACCCCCACTCTTCGTCGGTTGACAATAGTTTCTCGGGGTGTCATTTTTAGCTCACCTGAGCTGAAAGCTCAAGTGAGCTATTCTGATCACATTTTGTCTGTCGTCTGTCTGTCCGTCTGTCCGTCCGTCCGTCCGTAAACTTTTCACATTTTCAACATCTTCTCAAGAACTACTAGGCCAATTTCAACCAAACTTGGCACAAATCATCCTTAGGCAAAGGGGATTCAAAGTTGTGAAAATTAAGGGCCATACCCGTTTTCAAGGGGAGATAAATAGAAATTAATGAAAAATTTCGAGAAATTTTCAAAAATCTTCTTCTCAAGAACCAGAAAGCCAGGAAAGCTGAAACTTGTGTGGAAGCATTCTCAGGTAGTGTAAATTCAAAGCTGTGAAATTCATGACCCCCGGGGGTAGGGTGGGGCCACAATGGGGGGTCGAAGTTTTACATAGGTATATATAGAGTAAATCTTTAAAAATCTTCTCAGAAACTAAACAGCCAGGAAAACTGAAACTTGTGTGGAAGCATCCTCAGGTAGTGTAGATTCAAAGTTGTGAAATTCATGACCCCCAGGGGTAGGGTGGGGCCACAATGGGGGGTCGAAGTTTTACATAGGAATATATAGAGTAAATCTTTAAAAATCTTCTTCTCAGAAACTAAACAGCCAGGAAAGCTGAAACTTGTGTGGAAGCATCCTCAGGTAGTGTAGATTCAAAGTTGTGAAATTCATGACCCCCGGGGTAGGGTGGGGCCACAATGGGGGGGTCGAAGTTTTACATAGAAATATATAGAGTAAATCTTTAAAAATCTTCTGCTCAGAAACTAAACAGCCAGGAAAGCTGAAACTTGTGTGGAAGCATCCTCAGGTAGTGTAGATTCAAAGTTGTGAAATTCATGACCCCCAGGGGTAGGGTGGGGCCACAATGGGGGGTCGAAGTTTTACATAGGAATATATAGAGTAAATCTTTAAAAATCTTCTTCTCAGAAACTAAACAGCCAGGAAAGCTGAAACTTGTGTGGAAGCATCCTCAGGTAGTGTAGATTCAAAGTTGTGAAATTCATGACCCCCGGGGTAGGGTGGGGCCACAATGGGGGGGGTCGAAGTTTTACATAGAAATATATAGAGTAAATCTTTAAAAATCTTCTGCTCAGAAACTAAACAGCCAGGAAAGCTGAAACTTGTGTGGAAGCATCCTCAGGTAGTGTAGATTCAAAGTTGTGAAAATTATGGTCCCTGGGGGTAGGGTGAGGCCACATTGGGGGGGGGGGGGGGTTAAAATTTTACATAGAAATATATTGAGTAAATCTTTGAAAATCTTCTTCTCAGAAACTAATCAGCCAGGAAAGGTGAAACTGTTGTTGAAGCATCCTCAGGTAGTGTAGATTCAAAGTTGTGAAAATCATGATCCCTGGGGGTAGGGTGGGGCACAATGGGGGGTCGAAGTTTTACATAGGAATATATAGAGTAAATCTTTAAAAATCTTCTTCTCAGAAACTAATCAGCCAGGAAAGTTGACACTTGTGTGGAAGTATCCTCAGGTAGTGTAGATTCAAAGTTGTGAAAATCATGATCCCTGGGGGTAGTGTGAGGCCACATCGGGGGGGGGGGGGTGTTAAAATTTTACATAGGAATATATAAAGTAAATCTTTAAAAATCTTCTTCTCAGAAACTAATCAGCAAGATGATTCTTTATCATTGTTGAAACTTTGGCTCCAGGACAATTCTTCGGCCTCACAAGAAGGTTCAGAGTTTGATGCAGCTAAATATCCCATATATAAACAATTGTAAAGGATCTTTTTGAGAACTGCAATACTCAACATGTGATATGACTATAGAATTGAAGCAGGCAGCTATTTTTTCATTAGAATCTTTTTGTATTACTGTATCGAGTTATTGCCCTTGATTTATTGATTCTTGATTATTTTAATTAATGCATCCACTGTTAACCATTTATTGTGATGATTATTTTTATACAATAATAAATATTCAATGTATATAAGTTGTTCTGCATAAGAAGTTTTGGGTAAGGCCAGATTATTTTGTTTATTTTTGATTTCCAATTTTTAGATATTATGAATTATTTTAGGTTGGCACATATATAGGGACAGTGTCTATAGCATTTCGATGAGCGACTGCTTGGGGTTAAACTTGAACAGGTATGGATAGATTGAGTGTGTGAACATCCTTGCTCTATCTAATCTACGTGTTTTCTAACCTTCGATACAAAATGTGCGGTCATTCCTGCCCTGTATCGCATTAATACAAGTGTGCAGTCATATCTGCTTGTATTGGTGGTGGTAGCGGCAGAGCACTAATTATGGTCATCCATGCTGGTGTTCAGGCCTTTCTAGCGCAAGTGTGCGGCACTCCCTGCTTGCGTTAGGTTGAGCTGTTGGTGCAAGTGTGCGGTCATCCCTGCTTGCGTAAACGTTGGTACCTGTTGAGTTGCGTAGGTGTGCGGTCATCCCTGCCTGCGTAACTTTGAGTCCCTATATATGTGCAGGAGCGGTGATTAAAGTCTGCTCTTGTAAATATTGGCAGCAATCAGGGCTATCCGAGTTCCAAGGGGGAAAATGAATTTATTTATACAGGATCTACATGTATTATTGTACATTGTCCAGATTGTTTGTTTTATGACTCCATGTAGCTGACTTTATCATACCTATTGTTCCTCAGGTGAGCGATGTGGCCCATGGGCCTCTTGTTAACTGTTACCATCCCAAACAGGCACTATTTATATAATGTTAACCTCATCTGAAAACTACTGAAATGGCGACAGATGTTTGAATATTATTGATACATATACTCTTATTCCCTCAGGAAAAAAGAGAATTCCTTGAAATTTCAGAAAAAAATAGAGCAAACCTCATTGCAGAGCAACGAGTGGGTCTTCCGTTAATGTCGAAAGTAAAGCTAGAAGTTCCTCTGAGATGCAGGGTTGTATAACCAACAAACATAAGTGACTAAAACAAAATGAAAATAAATCGATTTATTCTTGGTACGAGTTAACAAATTCCGAATGATTCAAAACATTTTCGATTTCTAGAGCGACCTACGAAATAAAAATCAGAATGTTTTTAAATGCGATTTAACAATTATCGAATTATTTAACATTTTTGCTTCAATAATAAATAACAAATTATTTTTTTCAGTAAAGAGTTATCATAAAAAGACTTCAGAGTCGTCTTGGCCCCTAATTTGAAGCTACTTCATTTTCCTTGATATCAAGTAAAAGGTCTCGTGAATACAAACACATTTTGTTGAAAACGTGTTCACCAATGATTAACCGTTCTAAAGATATCTGAACTAATGAGTTTTAAGGGCCGACTCTAAACTCTTAACTGAGACCATCAAAAATTTATTTAGGTAGCACATTATTCTAAGAATTTTTGCTCTACAATGTTTTTCAAAATATTATTCCCTTTCTAGATATTAATAATCAAAGTTTTGGTCTTTTGGCCCTTTGAAACCCCTAATTACGTAACATGTGGCTTAGATGTGCACTGTATAGATATTAAACAACTATACAGTGAAAGCCCGTGAAAATTAAAACAACTTTTGCTTTGCATATTTCAACAAAATATTTACAGGTTTAAAAATACATCAGAAAATGTGCAAAATTTTTGTGAAAATAACTGGTGCAAATTTTAATACGCCTTACGTATTATCCATATTATAAAACAATGCGGCACAACTACATATTTTTAAGGGGCATGGTCACGATTTTGGTCAAACATTTGACCAAAATCGTGACCATGCCCCTTGAAGAAAAATAATATTAGAAAGAAACAGTAGAAAAACTAGAGCAAACATCGTTGCAAAGCAACGAGTGTGTCTTCTGTTAATGTCGAAAGTAAAAGTAGAAGTTCCTTTAGGAAACAAAGTTCTTAAACCAATAAACATAAGTAACCAAAACACAAAGAAAAAAACCTTAATTTCTGAACCAAGAATGCGGAATCAAAATTTCCAGAAAAATCATTTTTTTAAACCCCTATATCTCTGTAAGGCATTGTCCGATTATAAAACGGATTTCATTTTCAAATTATGCCTAATAAGCTTTTAGTTTTGCGTTTATGATAATTTACAAATTATTACTCAAAAATCTGTAGCGACTATAAAGCTTTATAAGTCCTGGAAATTTAGTGCAAATCGGTCGATTAGTTTTTGAGAAATAATGCTCCAAAAAAGTCAGAAAAAGAAAAAAAAACATAATAATAAAGAAAAAGAAACCGTAGAATAGCAAGAGGTTCCTAATTACGCCAGGAGACGTTATTAATGTAAAAAAAAAACCTGTCTTGTCCATAGCTAGACAATTCCTTGTAAGCTGACAAACTTGCATTCGTATATTAGCTCGGAACATTAGAAAACTTATAGCAACGTCATTTTAGTGCATCGCGTCGCTCGTCGGTTTTAAACGTCTTACAAGCGAACGGAAATCATGAATTATTCTTGATTTGTCATCGCTTGTTACATTTTAGAGGGCTAACATTCACATATTATTTCCAATAATAATTTTTTGTGTGAAAAAAACGAGTCATTTCTACTAAAAATCAAATTACTGTGAAACATCTCTTACAGCCATTCTGTACATATTTGGAAGTGTTGACGTTAGTTAGTGTAAAAAAGTTCTTGATATTTGGTTCATTTATTGAAATCTCGTTTAATTCATTAAAAAAAACTAATACTATTTGAATATTTCCATAGTTTATATTTTGTCTAGGCAAGTGCTTGGCATGAATAGGTCTTCTTTCAAGATAAACACCAATTTAATATATATTCGCTGTGCCGCATTGACGTCAACATTCAACATATCGTCGTAGTCGGATTTCTACTGATTTGTTAATATATCTGTACTATCTCCGTATTGAAACTGAATACATAAAAGTTGATTTTTTTATTGACTGTAGGTGTACCGACATTTAGTAAGTAGATGTTAAAGTATTTTTAATCTCCTAGCTTATTCCCGCGCCGTGTATCCCGACCACCAGTTTGTTTAAGTACCGTAGTAAACCAATTTTTTAAATACTTCTTAAACATTTCTTTGTTTTATTATATTTTGGTGTTTGTTTAAGCATTGTGCCACTGTTCACAAAGCATAGTCGCTTCGAAAGGAAATTAAATTTGTTGTCTCAATAATGTTTTTATATTCCTCCTATGCCTTTTGTTCAGATTTAAAGACAATAAAAATATTAGTTCTCTCAACGACGTTTAAATTAACCATCTTGAAATTTCAAATAAAACAGGTTTTTTGATAACAATATATTTTCCTATATATAAATGGAATCAAACCGTATTAAGTGGGAATGAAAAAGTTAAGGTGATAAGTATTTATCCAAGATCTTCGGGAAGAGTCAGACCACTTTGTGAACAAACATTCATCTATTAAACTGCTATTTTACAGGAAAATGTAGCATATGACGTACGGTACCAAAAACGTGTTTTAGTGTTGTTTTGGTAAGATCCTTTAGATAATTTAAAAGGTATTTAAACTAAGAAGCATGTTTGCTTGTATCTATTATCGTAAAACGGAATGGAATTTCATTTGTTTGAATTTCAGACAAAAAGGTTTTACTTGGCTTTCGGCAAAATGGCTGTTTTCAATTCCAACAAATTATAAGTAGCCATCATACACAGTCAACAACGGGTGTTGCTAAAACGTGGAACGGAAAACGTTGACGTTTATCGCTTAGATATTGTATAGATTAGACACAAACTTTTACTTTGTAGCATTTATTCAAATTTTATGAAATTTTTTTATAAAAGGTTGCTTAATGATTTTATATCATTTTTACTATCAACTAAATCGTTGCATTGAATTAGCGTAAAAAAGTGTAAAACGGAAAACGGAAATGTACACACATTGTGATTAAATAAGCTATTATATTTAACTTTTGAATTATTTTCCGTTTGAAATTTTATTGGAAAAACTTGTATTTACCCTGGCAGTTTGTTTAAGCGTTTGGCTGTGTTACAATGACTTTGAAACTTGCTTGGGATTTTTAACTTACTTTTAAAAAATGCAAACATCAAACGATGTCACCTCATGCACATTGAATTTTTTAGCGATCCATAATATTTTCAAAAATGATTAATTAAAGCATTATTTTCATCAAAAAAGTTACTGACGAACAATATCCCCTATCATTGTTACGGGGTTTTGCTGCAACATGTTTGCTAATCCTTTCGTCTCGCTATTTTAATAATAATTTATCGAAAACAGAATCATTTCATTTGATCACTAACGTTCAAGATGTCCTGCAAAGTCTCCTTAAAACTCTTCTAATATCGGCGTTTGTTTACCTACGTGTACATTCCTGCAACTTAATCCAAAAAAAGAGCTGGATATGTTGTTTGGTTTGATAAATTGGAACTAGTTGTGAGGGGAAAAAATAACATCGATTTCCGTGAGGAGAAATTTTATATATATATTTATTTTTATTGGAATAAATAGCCATGGGAAATCTTTGTTTGCAAACCCTGATTTAACGTTTCAAGCAATTAATTAGGATATAATTATTACTTAATCTGAATGTTTTAAAACATCTTTGAAAAGTATTAAATTTTTGTAGACATGACCTAACAATATAGCACATTTTCCCCAAAACTTCACATAGACCCGTGCTTGAACGAAAAGTAGATTTTTGAAACCTACGTGTTTGATTTGTCATAAATTCAGGGTATACTTGCATCGAGGAATAAAGATATATAACTCTGCATGTGTAATGACAAGATGATATTCTGCACAGTGTGTACTTGCAGAAAATGTAATGAACGTAAGTGTACATACATGTATATTGTAGAGCTATTGAAGAGATATGTTTAGATTGGATGTGCACATCTGTAAAAATGTATTTTACATATTAGAATGAATAAATTAGTATAAATCTTTACGTATGTCATTTATGCGATGTTGAATAATCCGGAAAAGTTCTCCTTCCGGTGGGATCTCAGTTATGTCAAGTGGCTTTTTTAAACAAATGTTTTACCCGAGAGATCTCAGAAAGTGCAAGTGATCAAGACACAACACTTACATGGATAATAGATATTTAATAAAAAAATTCGTTTGACTGGTCTCATTTTGTCAACCGTCACTTCCGGTCATCACCGGAAGGGTTCAAACAAATCAAGTTGTTTGAAAGTTTAAATGTTTAATTAGAAAATTTTAGTAAAATAAATACACAATAAAAACAGCTGTCTAATGTTTAAGAAATACTTACCTTTTTTCATTAAGCATTTCCGTTTGTCCGTTTCCTGTCAAGTGACAAAAAATCGACTCCATGAGATCTCAAAAACGGTAACGTTGTGGGATGATGGCCCTAAGTATGTATCTGGGTTTATATTATTTTGTTTGATCCATTGTAACTTCCGGTCGTTGTCGGAAGCACTTATCATTTCTGTCTTATTTTATTTATTTTACATGGTATGAATATATCAGTATAAAATCTTACATATGTAAACTATACAATGGTAAATAAACAAACATAAATCTAAATTTGTCGATTAATACACAGGTAGCTTGTATATTAAGTCGAATTTTTTTTTTAAACAATGAATATACATACATTTGATAAATTGTATTTTAACAAACTATTGCATTGTATAAGTATAAAAATTTAAGTACTGATGTACGATTTGACAATAATGGTCCACCGGGGTCTTTACAAAATGTCCAAACAATCCCCAGTGGACGATGCTACTTGAGACTGTTCTCTCAAAATCAAATTTGTAAAAGGGAAAGCTTTTTACCACTACCACTTTTATAATATATGTCTTAACAAAATATCAACTGATAAAAAGATACAGATCTAAACCTATGAACATTTTGATTCAAAGTTCGCACAGGATGAATGACCATCTTTAAGTCCTCCTTAAAGATAGCTTAAAGGTGTTTAAAGGTAGCTTAAAGACGATCTTTAAGCCACCTTTAAGCTATATGTGTTGCTTAAAGGTGGCTTAAAGAAAGTGTAAAGATGGCTTAAAGGCAGCTTAAAGACTATCTTTAAGCCACCTTTAAGCCACCTTTAAGGACAACTTATAGGTCCTTAATGTCCAAACTTCTTTAAGCCACCTTTAATCTACCTTTAAGCCACCTTTAAGCCATTAATTTTTTTTTAATTCGATAGTGTGCTTAATGTCCAACACAATGTATTAACTTGGTATTAAAACGGTTTTTGTTTTAGAAAAAAAAATGAAAAAAAACCGCCCACGGCGAGAATTGAACCCGGGACCCTTAGTTTACTAGCATCACCACACTTCCTCTGCGTCACGGCAACTTACATTTTATGAGCGTTTTTATATCCTATATATCAGTAGAAATTGAATCAATGTATTTGAATGTGTTTACTTGAAAAGATTTTGACAAACCATTCAGTTTGTAACAATCAGTTATTTCTAATTTATAGATTACATGCATGCATGTATTTAGAATGAAATACGGAACGTGGTCTTCAGTGAACAAAAATATATTATGCCTAAATGGAAACCGTTAGGTTCACTAGTAGGCTTTCTTAGTTAATAAATTTAAACCGAGTAGATATACGTTCATCTAATTTATAGCTTTTAAAATGTAAGAAAGAAAATGAAATCATTTCTTTTATTAAATGCGTTGATACTATTAGGGTATTTGTTCAATTTCCCGTAATTTCCCGATTTTCATGATCGTGGCGCCGTTCCAATATTTTTAAATATATGTAATTGTATGTACATGATTTTTAAACTATCAATTCTATAACAAACAATATTACGAATTACCGGTGACGTATTTACTGCATGTGGCAATTGCAAATGATGTATACATATACTTGTGCATACAATTGTATGATGTGCCAGGCCGGGTATGTGACATATTTACCCTTATACATATATTTAAATAATCAACCCCTATTTATGATCACTGGTACATTAATTAATTAGCCTCAAGATTTTACTCTTACATACATGTATCGTTAATTTGTAGACGTAGCATTTTTGAAACCCAGAGCTAGGAAATAATACTTTGAAAATGAATTACAAATGTAAATTAACTTTTATTCACTAGACTTATTGTATACTCGATTCAACGCATTTAGAAACCCTGACGTGCATCTGGGCACACGACACACCTGTTGTGTCTATCTTGTATATTCTGTGTTAATTCCAGGGGTTTTCTTAAGTTGGACAAACAATAGACTTTAATTAGATATACACAAACATGCACCTGGGCACACGACACAACTGTTGTGTATATCTTGTATATTCTGTGTTAATTCCAGGGGTTTTCTTAAGTTGGACAAACAATAGACTTTAATTAGATGTACACAAACGAACAAAACTATGTCTAGACAAACAAATCAGTAATATCCTGCCCGATATAACAAAGGCAGTTGAGAGTCTTTTCATCTTTAACATGTATCTAGCAGATCTAGAGTTAGAAATAATGAAAATTGAAAAAAAATACAAACCTTAAACCGATTATTAAATTAAATCATGCAGTTTTGGTTCATTATCTTTATTTTGTTTAATTACCGGATGAACTAAGAGCGAGAGAGAGAGAGAGAGAGAGAGAGAGAGAGAGATTTTTTCACCGATTAATTTATAATAGGAAACAAACATACTTTAATTAGTTTTATGCACATATTAAGATACAGAGACTGCGTTCACCCCTACAATAATTTTGAAACCCCCCAAAAATTATAAAGAATTTTATAGCGGCAATATTTGTCCATCGGAGCGGTGCTGATGATAGCGATCTGTGTTTAATGGAGCGACAATTAAAACCGCCTGGAACACCCCCCCCCCCCTTCCTTCGAAATTATATTATCACTCGGATGACCCCCTCCCATCCCTATAAAAGAGCTTTTGCATTTAATATATGTTTTAATTGTTCAGCTTGATCAAACTTGACTTAATTGGAACTTAAAGATGGTTTAAAGACAACTTAAAGGGAGCGTAAATGCCACTTAAAGATGCTTAAAGGGGCTTTAAGATGGCTTAAAGGTGACTTAAAGAAGTTTGGACATTAAGGACCTATAAGCTCGGCTTAAAGGTGACTTAAAGGTGGCTTAAAGATTGTATATCCTTTAAGCCACCTTTACGCCACCTTTAAGCCACCTTTAAGGACTTGCTTAAAGATCGTTTTTCGCCCTGTGTCGTATCCAATTTTCGAGCCTAGACAAGCTCTAAAACATTGCGCCACTGGCATAAAAAAACCTGAATTGTGCACAACTTCAAACAATGGTCTACCTATCCTGAAAAATTCCTAATTACATCTCTGATGGTTTTTGAGTTTATGTCTGCACAAAATTCGTCGTACAAACTTACAAAATCGACCGTAAATCGGAACCGGAAGTGACAATTTCAAAATTTCCAAACACCTCTAGAATTATGATCACTGACAATCATCTGCGAAAAAAAAGTTTTCGAGAAATCGCGTGCACAAAATTCGTGGAAAAAATAATAATAACTAGATAAGACCTCGTTACGAGTAACGAATAGTTTTTCCGTGCGATATTTTAAAATTTTAAATAATACTATGATATATCGACACAATTTCAAAATTAACACACACCCACCCACTCCCCCCCCCCCTCCCCCCCAAATTTTAAGATAATGAATAAAAATCCCTAATTACGCCAAACATGGGCCTGACGATGACTTTTTTTAAAACAGATATTGTACCGATCAACAACTTTGATTCTATAATGCATAACAAAATATTTATCGTTCTCAAGTTATTTGTAATAGTCTTTACGAGTCTCTCGGTCCATAATTAAGGGGCCAGTCCTTTTTTTCTGATTTGATTGGATAGAACGTTTTATTCTCTACTACTTTTGTTGTCCCCCGCCGCAACGCGGTGCGGGGACATAGAAATGCCGGGCGTCCGTCCGTGTGTCCGTGGGTCCGTGGGTCTGTGTGTCCGTGCGTCCGTGCGTCCGTCCGTCACACTTTTTTGTAAGCGCTCTCATGCCTACAAATTTTGACGGATTTTCATTAAATTTATACCAAATGTTTATATCACTATCATCTTGGTCAAGTTCGAAAATCAGCATTGGTCGATACTTTTTGTTGGAGTTATGGGACTTTGACCACAATAATGACTCCGTTTTATCCAAAAATTGACCTTGTAAGCGTTCTCATGCCTACAAATTTTGACGGATTTTCATTAAATTTATACCAAATGTTTATACTACTAATACCTTGGTCGAGTTCGAAAATCAGCATTGGTCGATACTTTTTGTTGGAGTTATGGGACTATGACCACAATAATGACTCCGTTTTATCAAAAAATTGACCTTATAAGCGCTCTCATGCCTACAAATTTTGACGGATTTTCATTAAATTTATACCAAATGTTTATATCACTAATACCTTGGTCAAGTTCGAAAATCAGCATTGGTCAATACTTTTTGTTGGAGTTATGGGACTTTGACCACAATAATGACTCCGTTTTATCCAAAAATTGACCTTGTAAGCGCTCTCATGCCTACAAACTTTGACAGATTTTCATTAAATTTATACCAAATGTTAATATCACTAATACCTTGGTCAAGTTCGAAAATCAGCCTTGGTCGATAGACTCGATACTAGTATACTGCTTGACCGGCGGGGGACCCAGGAATTCTATTCTTGTTCTATATGTTTTAACAAAATATCAACTGATAACAAAATACTGATCAAAACGTATGACAACTTTTATTCAAAATCTGTACCCCATTTTCGTGCCTAGGCGAGCTCTAAGGAATGGCGCCACCCACTGGTGCAAAACAACTTTAAACCATGGTCTACCTATCCTGAAAATTTCAAAGTCATATCTCTAATTGTTTCGGAGATCTGCTCTGCACAAAATAGGTTGTAAAAATTACAAAATCGATCGTAAATCTGGTTCGGAAGTGACGACAAAAATTCAAAATATAATGTCCCATCATATGTAAAAAAAATTGTTGAGATCAGTTTAGTAGTTTTCGAAAATGTATACGATTGTCAATATCCTTTAAAATGCTTAACAAAGTGTTTTGCTTTTTCAGATACAGCACATTAAAGATTTAAGATATAAGTCCCCTAAAATCCCTAATTACGTCATCAATGGGTGTGGCAATGAGTTTTACAAACTGATATTGTGACGATCAACATCTTTGCTTCTATAATGCATTACAAAATATTGACATTTTTTAAGGTATATGTGTAGGAGACATTACAAGGGTCTTGGCCCAAAGAAAAGGGGCAGCCCCTTTTTCTTGAGTTCATTCAAAAGGATTCACGAACACTAACATTTTTTGTTCTTTCACCCATCCCAAATTGTTGTTCATTTTTTAGATACAAATGATTGAATATGTTAGGGGCCAGCCCTCTATATTTTTAATGGGGACAGACATTGGTGTTTTGATTAATGGAATCGATTAGAATAATCAATGCAATCATTTCCTCTTCTACAATGCTTAACAGAATATGTTTCGTTTACTAGATATTTTCAATCGTTTTTATCTCTTTAAATCTAAAATGATTTTTGTTTCATATTTTTTCGTTTATTGTTTGCATAATGTATGGAAAATTCCTTAACTTTACGTTTAAAAAGTTTCCATTTATTAATTGGATTTTGCACTTGATCTACTTCATCAACTAATTTTGCAATATAATCTATGTATTTCTTACTTTCTAAATATAAAATATTTAATTTCCAATAATTCGGACCTCTAGAATTTTTAGAGATATTAAAATACATTGTTAAATATCTATGATCACCCATTCTTGTGCAGCGGGAATGAGTACCCGGTAATTTTCTCACTATAATATTACCTACTTGAAAACAAAAATTATCACTCATAAAGATAGTATAGTCTATTCTACTAAAATGAATATCTTGGGCATTACACAATCTGTCACCTTTCAATTCAGGATGCTTTCTATCTCAAACATCCACCATATCAAGCTAATTTAACAAGCTTATCAAATAATTCTTACTTTTATCCTGTTTATAAATGACACGACAGTTAAAATAACCATACAAAATTATGTTTTCATTTAAACAATTTTTCGTAATTAATGTATGCACTCTTTTAAAAAAAAACAACCCTTTTGTTAATATCATTAGGTGTATATATATTGACAATTGTAAAAATTGCATTATCAATTCAACATTCAATATTTTCCAACCATCATTTGACGTTTTAACATTTAATACTTCGACACTTAAATTCTTTCAAAAAAGTACTGAAACACCATTATTTTGTGACGAATCGCTAAATGAGTGACAACTTTTCCCCTGCCATCCGGAATTATACATGTATTTAAGTTTATTTATTTCATTAAAAAGGGTCTCTTATAATAAGAAAACAACACATTGAGATAATTTAAGCCAATCATATAATTGTTGATGTTTTTCATCAGAATTATGCCCCCTTAAAATAAATGAAAGGATTTGTAATTTTCCATAATATCTATACTCTAGGTAAATAGAATACCATATAATAAGTGGAATTCAAGTATTAACATACTCGACAACGTAATCATGACTTTCAAAAGAGTCAGTCCTTGAGAGCATCTATGTTCCCTTGTCATCTCCCTCCGTCTCGGATGAGAGGTCACGTCCGGATGCAAAATCGGTATCGTGCTGGCGGGCGCGTATTTCACTGAGCATAACTGCTATGTCGCGCTGCTTGGTGGTCTGTTTTGAACTCTGCTTCTGATCTATACTGCTCCATTGATCGCGCTTTCGTACCTTTTTTTCGATTTTGCTGAGAGGTTTTTAATTGGTCATGCTTGCTGCTTGGTATTTTCGTTCCTGTTTGTTGAGCCCGGTCCCTCAGATGTCATATTAGGTATATTCAGCTAGCACCACGTTTCGTTT
This sequence comes from Magallana angulata, assembly GCF_025612915.1. Lineage (NCBI taxonomy): Eukaryota > Metazoa > Mollusca > Bivalvia > Ostreida > Ostreidae > Magallana > Magallana angulata. The sequence continues at coordinate 24,247,477 of NC_069112.1, forward strand.
GAATGGTCTTAGTTATTTTTTCGATCACTTCGGTCATGACGGCTTCACAGGTAGTGGACCACTGATCGTTGATCCTGACCTTGTCACCGAGTCGTTTGTCGGATAGAGCATCATCAGCTGTCTGGATGGTTTTGGCTGCATCGAGGTCGCCACCCCGCATTGCCTTAGCATATTGAAAGGCATCCTCTGCCGATTGTTGTTTATTTCAATTTTAAAGAACTTTTAAGAATAAGTTGAGGAGAAAATATGACAAAGTATATACATTAATGAACAAAAAATTATGGTTCAACATATAAAGCATTATATCATTATATTGTGTAAAGTGTTAATTCCCGCACTTTCGCGGGTAATCATCTAGTAAAATGTTAATTGTGAGAAAACAATACATTTTCTAACTTAATAAACTTAAATATGGATATCAGTTCTAACAATAATGAAACAATTACATAAAGTAATATCGTTTTCAGCTTGTTTAACAAATCTATCAAGTAAATAACATTATATAACATTTTTCATATTCCACTCCGTTCCGCTTTCCGTTCCGTTTTCCTTTCCGTGTTTTAGTAACAACCAGTCAACAACTGTGAAATTTAAATTGTGTATTACTCTTTATATATATTGCCAGTATTACAAACTTTATTATCAACAAGGGCATCGCTTAGCGGAGCATCGCCTCGCGACATGAGTTATTGTATGGGGGGTGCATTATAGTCTAGTCCTAATTTCTAAAAGGAGCTCTAGAAATACGTGTTAACGGCAAATTACTATTATTTGGTCCAGCATGGTTGTTTATCATAGTTAAAGTATGCTGAGTCTAAAAAAATATGCTGGCCTTCATGAAAATGGCGTTAAGTAGCTCGAAATGGCGATTCAAAATGGCGGACAGCCAATCTTCAAATTAAGTCTCTTCAATGGGAAAAAATAATGACAAACACTAGTGAATTGATCGATAATAGTATTTAATCATATCCAATGTGTGCTGAGTGCTACAAATTATGCTGGATTTCTACAAATGTGAATGATAAGGTCAAAGTGGCGATTTGAAATGCCGGATAACAAAATTTTGTTAATTTGTCTTATAGTTCTGAAATGGACATTAAGCGTGAGACAAACAATGAATATTCAATCCAGCTAAGTTTTATATCATAACTTAGGTGTGGATAGTCAGGAATAATATGCCATTTTCAAAAAAATGTCGTAAATTATCTGTAAAAAAATGGGGATTAATAATGGTGGACATCCAGATTATATATTTATTCCTTTAGTTTCTTAAATGATAAAAAAGCGAGAAACGGACAATTATAATTTATTTAATAAATTTTCAAATCATTAATAAGACGTGTTAAGTCTGAAGAATCATGCTGGTTTCCGCTAAAGCGATGCTTTTTTATGTCAAAATGGCGGTCAGCTAGATTTCATATTTTTTTTCTTTAAAGTTTCTTAAAAAGGAAAAAAGCATGAGACCAACAAGTTTAATTTGGTCAAGCAAAGTTAATCAATATAACTAAGACATGCTGAGTCTTAAGAAATATGCTAGCTATGACGAAAATTCCGTAAAAAATGGTCAAAATGGCGATTTAAAATTGCCTAAAGCCAGATTTCATCACTCTCTGTGTATGTTTTTAACAAGAAACAAAGCATTAAAACAATTATAGTCCGGTCCAACAAAGAGTTTTTATTCACATTTAGGGTATACTGAGTTTGACGATATATGCTTACTTTTACCACAATGGTGTTATTTGGGTTAAATGGCGTTTTCCGTTTTGTCTTTTTAAGGCGTATACGGGTATCTTATTTAAACATTGTGTGTTCATGCTTCTCAATATCCGTCTTGTTCTCTAAACCTTTCTGGGGTTTTTTAAAATTATACTTCATGTAGCGATTTCTTCGACCTGCAAGTTCGTAAAATACAACAAATGCTTACAAAGCAAAGTTTGAGAGAAAAGATATATTTCTGCACTATACAACTGGTGTTTTAGGCTTTCAAGACATCGATGTCATAAGCTTATATGATAACAGAGATTCGATCAGGTACTTAGAAATAGTGTACGACATGAAGAACTATTCTAGTATATGTCTGTCTCCTCCTTTAATTCCTTTCCAGCAAATAAATCCAATAAATCATCATATACACTGGGAAAGTTCGTGATTCAAAATTAGCCGAGATCAACATATCGTCCAGCTTTATATATACAGCAAAACTCGAATATAACGAACACGGTTATAGCGAATTTACGGCTATAACGAATTAGTATTCATGTCCCGGCAAATTTCTTATATAAACCTATAGAAAATTGATGTATATAACGAACACGGCTATAACGAATTTACGGCTATAACGAAGTAATTTTAAGACCCCCGCTGGCAAAATGTTAACGTATTTTATCATTTTTATAACGAATTTTTTCCATTTCAAATTTCATATAAAAAAACATCCAATATTAAGATGCATATACATATAAAATACTCAAATTCAAATAGTATACTGAATTAAAAAAAAAAATGAAATGAAATGGTTATATTGACATTTTTTGTAAATGAAGGTAATACTAATTTTATAACTTACGATAGTTTAGAAAACTGTTAGCCGGAAAAACCCTTAATTTTTTTATAACGAATTCGCTATAATATTTTTTATGAATTCGTTATAAACGTATAGCGAATTACGGCTATAACGAAGTTTTTTCTATGGTCCCTTGAAATTCGTTATAAACGAGTTTTGCTGTAGTAATAAGTATGCGCAAAATGTTTAAGGCAAACCAAAGAATTTTACTCTTTTTAACATTACTAGGGACAATTAATATATTGTATAAGTGTGGCAGAATCATTATATATATATATATATATATATATATATATATATATATATATATATATATATATATATATATATATATATATATATATATATATATATATATATATGTGTGTGTGTGTGATAAGTATATTGTTATTATAATGTATTCTAGTAATATAATTATGTTGTGTATTATAGGTTGTTTTTTAAATATATTTTACTTACATCAGGTAGTCTTTGATATTACTTAAGCAATTAGTATGCAGTCAAGCATAGTGCTTTGCTGATCAGTGAAACGGCCTGACGTATATAATTAAGTATTGGCCAAATATTAGATATGTCTTTTAATCCTATTGGTGTTTTAGTTTTGTATTCTGTGTTTGGATTGTTGGTTAGCAAGGTTTTCCCTCCAAAAGTTCTTAGATTTCGGTTTTTCTTTGTCATGATCTTGATTTGGGCAGTCACAGTATATTCATGACAGAAATATTATACTGATATAAGACTGACATTTCTTCTGTATTGGTAAGTTGGTATGTTTATTATTAATACTAACAATATATCTAATTTATTTATTAAAATGTTTATCCAGTAATTCTGCAATAGATAATTTCCTTATCACATATTTCTCCTGAATAAATGAAAAGTGAGAGTGAGACATCAAAGATAAAGTTACATGTAATTAGCAAACAATACCTTGTCTCACTATGATGTTTTATATGTAAATATTGTTTTATTACAAAAACAAGGTATTTATCATATCTAAATTTACAGATTCACATGACATCATATCGCAATAATCAGATTTTTTATAAAGACCCCTACCCACAGAATGGGTAAAAATTATTAATACATAAAGCCAAGTCAAACCCCAACAGTCTTGACTTATTTCTTATATGCGAGAACTGTTAAAAAAGGAATCAAGCTTTCTGTGTCTTCGTTAAAGATAAAAGAACCTCTTCCAAAATTGTTAACATGTGTTTGGCCAAATGTGCTGAGGAAGTATAGCAATGCTTGTCCATATTCAGTGGAAAATTTGAGGGTTTTTTATGTTAGACCATGCCAGTGTTAATTTGCAACATATCCTCACAACTAAGGTTGCTGATGGATGTATGAACCTCTTTAAAGCCGATAAAAATCCCTGTCAATGCTGTTGAAGAGAAAATGTTCCCCTTTTATAGAACTTTGAATTAGCACTTGGTTCATTTCATTCACTGATATGGTGTGACACAACTTATTTCTACAGCATCGCTGTCAATGTTGTTGAAAAGAAAAAGTTCCCTTTTTTAGAACTTTGAATTAGCACTTGGTTCATTTCATTTACTGATATGGTGTGACACAATTTCTTATTTCTACAGCATATCGAGAAAATTACATAATAAGTGAACAGAAACAATTATGAAAAGGGGAATTAACTGACCAAAAAATCAAAGATTTAGAAAAGTTCTTTAGTTATATGGATAACCAAGACACATTTTCCACTGACATGGTTTAATTTTCTTTCTTCCTAAACTCAAAGCCCGGGAGTATGTCAAAACTTAAGATTGCCTTACGTTGCTTATGAAACAAACACACACCAAGGTAATGATAGGGAGACAGGCATATATAAACATGCCCATATTACCATGCCCAGCCGAGATGGGATGAAAAAAAAAATAAGTGATGGCGGTTTGTTGCTGAAACTAATGACCTTAAGATCTTATACCTAAAGCTTTTCTAGATTTGATATCTTGCAACTGCCCCACAGGTTACAGAACCTTTATGTGTGAATGTAAACGTGCCTACTTCCTGGGTAAAGACATTTGCAAATTTCAAATCACAATCTTATCATTAAGAAAAAAGATTGTATAAATAACATAATTATATACTGTAGCTTAATAAGGGAAAACATAATTTTTTTTCTTCCAAATAATTTGATGGTGGAGTTTTTTCTATTAATACAAGCGTTCAAACTTGATTATCAGTTACATCATTAGTATCGAAATTATGATATTCAAACATTTTCCCCATTTACGACTGGAGGCCTTTAGAGGTCTATATAGAGATTAATGAAATTTGGCTACTAGTATACACCAACTTGAATTGCCATTTTGACAAAATTAATGTCATTTTCATGAAGACCAACACATTTCATCAAACTTGGCAAAACCTAATTATGATTAAAATGTTTGCTACACCAATTTGTGATTTTGTCTTGTAATTTTTTTCCATTATTAAAGAGACTGCGAGACAAAAAAATGATGAAATTTGGCTGTCCACCATTTTAAACATATTTTGTTGGACTCCTTAGTTATGATAAATTGCTATGTTGAACCAATTTATAATCGTTTGTTACCTCAAATTTTAAGACTGAAGAGAATTTTAGAATTTGCCTGTAGACCATTTTCACCGCCATTTTGACCTAATTAGCGCCATTTTTGTCATAGCAAGCATATTTTTTAGACTAAGCACGCCTTAATTAATATGCAAAAATAACTTTGCTGGACTGAATTATTATTGTTTTTTATGCGTTTTCCCTAGTTTAATTTTTTTAGGAAAAAAATATAAAACTGGGTATCTACCATTTTGAATCGCCATCTTGACCTAATTAACGCTTTTTGGGGAAGGCCAGCAATTTTTTTCAAACTTAGCACATTTTAGATATGATAAAATACTAAGCTTGATCATTTTATTATTGTTTGTCAATAATGAAAAGACTTAAAGAAAAAAATATAAAATTTGGTTGTTCGCCATTTTAAAATCGCCATTTTGAGCTACTTAACGCCATTTTCATGAAGGCATATTTTTTTTGGAATCAGCACACTTTAAGTATGTTTAAAAACCATGTTGAACCAAATAATGATTATTTGCCGTTAAAAGGTTTTTTTCGACTAAATCGGACTAGACTTTTAATTATGAATATATACCACATTTCTTTACCTGTACTAGATCTAGATCCAAAAAATGCCAAGTTGTTGATTTGAACTGCTTACTTTTATTCGGTTTGACAGAAGTGAAGCGGAAGTAGTTATTGTCAAGTCGTACATAACAATTCTGTTTAAAATTGTGTTATTTTAACCATATATTAAAATGTACTCAGTTAATTGACTTGAAAATTGAGAGGTTTTGTTCTTTCACCATGCCAACTAAGGATACGAAGTTTGATAAATATCCGTGCAAGGGTTTTCTTTTAAACTTGCTTCCAAGCTGAGGACACATACACACACACACGCACAGCATCGATGATATATCCTCTTCGCAACAAGTTGTGCGAGGGGATTAATATAACTTAATTGATTTTGTTTGTTTTGTTTCTTTTAACGCAGACTTAATACTTTTTCTGTATATGAAAAAATGTTAAAAACAAACCGTCTATATATGATTATTTTTAAAGATTCTTTTGAAAAAAAAAATATGCATAAATATTCTATTTATTTTCAATAGCTCGATCCAGTCGTACCAGAAATGTTTGCTACATGAAATTGACCGTTGTGCGCTACATCCAATCAATCCAGTCATTCAACCACTACTACAGCAAATTAATACCCAACTAAATGAAAATAATTGCGGTAAGTATTAAAAGTTATTTATTTATTTATTCGTATTTATTATTTATTAATTTATTTAGTTTTCTTTCATCTATGAATAAATCCTATTGATTCTAAAAAGAAATAAAACTTTATTTTCTGAAATTTAAAAAAATAAATGTTAAATCCATATGCAACATGAAAAGTTTTACATTCATAAACGTGTATTTTGACAGCTGATCAGTGTTTAGAAAGAGAAAGACGGGCTTGTGAAACAGCATATCGTAAAGGAACGCAATCGAGAATAGCATACGACCGCTGCGGGTAAATCATTTGCATTGTTAAGGTCAAGTTCAGTTATTGAAAATCCTACAAATACACTATTAAATGAAATTTAAATAAGAATTAACATTATCTTTCTCGTGTATACTTGATTAACTTTAATGCAAAAATGAAATGGCAGTGCCTGATGCTGTAATACTCTGTTTCATATTGGTCGTAATTTTTTTTCTACTCTTTATCAAAATTATCAAAATATCATTTAAACTTTCTCAGATTAAAATTGTTTTCGAAGTACAAATGCACTGTAGGCAGCCCTCTTTAATCAATTTTTCGTGATAGCAAAAAAAAACCTATTTATACCGTATATCTAGGAAGGTAAACTGCATAGTTTTCCCAATTCAAGCAAAATCATACGGTTTTAATCTTCATAAACAATCCTTATATGAGTAAATGTTTAAAGATTGTTCAGTTTTGAAAGAAATTAAACATAACATTTGGAAAATTATTATGTCTTATAAATGACTTAAACCACTGTATATTTTGAATTTAATCAAACGTTTAAGGGTGTACGGTTTGTATTGTATCCTTGATTATCACCTCGCGCAACTTGTTGCGAGGGGGATATAGCATTGCTGCTGTGCGCGTGTGTGTGAGTATGTGTGTGTGTGTCCATTTCATCCTTTTTAGCACTATTTAAAAAAAAACCCTTGCATGCATGTGTATCAAACTTCGTAAACTTCATAAGCATGTTTAAAGGACAAACCCTTTTTTTTTCAAGGTATCCTTTATATATTTTTAAAGATATCGTTTAAATTACAACACTAAGAAATTTTATATACGACTTCCGGTTCGTGAAAGTAAACATTTCAAATCAAAAGCTTGATATTTTGTTGGATGTAAACCCTGTGAAGGTAAGAAGCAAACAATTTTGAGAAATGGGGAGTTGTAGGGATGTCAAAACCGATAAACCGAAGCAAGCAGGAGATTAAGTTCACCCTAATTTAATCGAAACACAAGCAGCTGTCTGAGCCGAATTTCGGGCTATATTGAACGAATTACTTAAAGAGGAACAGGTTCATAATTCAGAAGAGACTTTGATAAATATCGTCAACATGATTTATTTCATGTTAATCGCTGAAGATATGTTACTCTTTTTAAAAATATTGGGGTTAAAATTACGACGTTAACTGGAATTTTCTCATAGAGCAAACTATAGATCGCCAGATCATAGCTACGTTTCCTTTTCAATTTGAAACTTAAATTTGCCTTCATTAATTGTCCACATGCGTAATGTATGTCAGTTGATAAAGTGAATTTATTAAACTCTATTACTAAAGGTTAACACGTTTGTGGTGTGCTTTCCCTAGTAATGGGAGCAATATTGTACAACCACGTTAATGCACCCATGTCCCATGGACACACACAAAGCGTGCATGGGGATGGGAATAAACGGAATATTTTAATTATTTTTTTTTTTAATTATAAATATTTATTAAGCAATATACATTTAAATTCGAGATAATACCTCCGTAGTTGTGTCTGTAAACTCGTAAAAAAAACGCCTACAGCAATTGTTTTCCATGTTATATTAAACTTTAATATTCCTGATACTTTTTTTTCCATATTCTTTATGTTTCAGAACATCCATATATCAAATGTTCAATATTTTCAATTTGTTCACGACTTACATAGTTTTTTCCAACATCTTTACTCCGTTGGAAACGGAAAACCTTATTGTTATTGCTTTGTTTCTTTTTCCCTATTATTATTCTTGTTTTATTTCTTACGCATTTTTGTGCAGGCGATTTCTCGGAGATGGCTAAATTGATTTTCACGAATCGTTCAGATCCGATAGATGTTCATTCGAACTAAAAACATATTTGTTTTTTTTATGACGTCACTTACGTTTTAGAGTTATTGACGTTTAAGTGTTTTAAAAGGATCAGCTTGTCCTGGCAACATCTCCTAAACCATAAAAGATATCAAGTTCAAACTTTCAGGGATTATAGACAGGAGATTGCAGATGTGCTATTAGGCATTCATAATTGTCTGGCTCAAAAGGCGTTAAAGCTCGCCTTGACCTGAAAATTGAGAATTAAAAAGATTCTCGATGTGATTTTCTTTCTTTATCTCTTTTCTGAAAAATATTTTGTTAAGACATGTATTGCAAATAAAGTTTATATTTACTAGAGCGTTCGTTTGATAAGTACTGGCTCCTCGAAGTAGGGGCTGAGAAGGATCTAAAGTCTTCTATCCATGACACTTTACTGAGAAATATTTTGGAATATGCTATAGAAGCAAAATTGTTTATCTCACATTTATTTCACTATAGATTATAAAAATTTCTAACCTGTTACGTAATTCGGGGTTTTAAGGGGCCAGAAGTCCAAAACGGTGTCCACTTATATATCAAAAGGACGAATATTTTGAAAAGCATTATAGAATAAAAGATGCTTAGAATGTTGTTATAAACAATATGAAAACGTTTTTTCACAGATAGCTCAGGAACGGTGACGAATTTCTAAACACTTATTGAACAAAATATGCCATATGTCAACAGACCTTTAATTTGATATCAAGAAAAAGGGGCTGGCCCCTCAATTTAAGGACAAAAAAAGCTCTGAAGTCTTCATTTCGTACTACTTCACTGAGAAATATTTTGTTAGAAATATTAGAAGCGAAATTGTTCATCTTACATTTATCTAACAATATATTATAAATAAAATCTCATGCGTTACGTAATTCGGGGTTAAGTAATTCGAAGTTAAGTAATTCGGGGTTTTAAAAACCAGAAATCCAAAACTTTAATCACTTATATTAAAAAAAAGAACCAATATTTTGAAAAGCAATATAGAATAAAAAATGCTTAGAATGGTGTTCCAAACAATATTTAACTATTAAAATTCCCTTATGTTGCCCTGATAATGAGATAAGGGGTTTTTAACACCTGTTGGTTAAGATATGTTAAATATCAAAAAACCTTTCATTGAATATCAAGAAAAAGGGGCTGGCCTCTCAATTTAAGGCCAAAAGGGCTTTGAGGTCTTTTTTCCATAGCGCTTAACTGATTTTTTATGTGGCCCCAATGAGATAAGGGGTCGGACCCTAAAACGTTCTTTTCCAGATAGCTCAAAAAGGAAAAGAATTTCTAAACACTTGTTGAACAATGTTTAATATCATAATAAGTCATCTTTGTTAATGATTAACATATAAAAAAAAATGAAAAAAAAATATAGAAATAAGAGTCTGTTGAAAATCACATGACCTTTCATTTGATATTAAGAAAATTTAAGAAAATAAATTAGGGAATAAAAGGGTTCTTTCTAATAGCGTTTTCTATGATAAAATATTCACATAAATAGTTTCTTTTTTTATTTAAGATTTTCTGTAATATCATTTAAATCTTTTATACCATCTCTTTAACATATAGAATAGCATTTTTTATCCACGATTCTAGCAAGTGTTTTTTTTCTTACATTTAATAAAATTATATAACCACAAGTTTTCGGTGAGCTGACTTCGTGATGAATGTAAATGTGGGGATTTACATTCATTAAAACTATTTTTTTTTTTTTGTAAAATTTTGGGAATTTTTTAGAACATATAGATCATTTGGTTTAACAATATTGCCTTTCAACAAATATTCAAAATCTATTCCGTTTATTTTCAATACGTCTTCTGTATATTTTCTAGGAGAACTTTTCTTATTATAGAGTCTTTTGATTCATCCCGCTTTTACACTTTTTAATTTGCACTCCACATCTATATGGCCAAGACAACCTTTATTTATTGATGTTACAAATGACTTGCGTTTAATCCTTTTTGTCTTACCCCATAAAAAGTTATATCTAATTTTTTTTAGTTTTTTTTATGAATTCAATATTTTTGGTATCCAGAACTGTAAACAAATACAATAGTTTAGATAGTATTAGAGAATTTATATGTGTGCATTTTCCAAATAACTTTAACTTTCTAATTCGCCAGGAGTCTAGGATCTTTTCGAATTCTGTAAGTTTATTCAAACAATTTTTCTCATCGTTAGCTTCTTTGTCATGTCCTAAGAAAATTCCAAGTGATTTAACTGGATTATTTGTCAATCTAATACCATCTACATATTGTAACGAGGTTTTCAGTGGCCACAAAAGGATACCTTCTGTTTTCTCTATATTCAATTTAGTACCAGACATTCTTCCAAAATTTTCTATTATTTTTATGGCATCTTTTAATGATTCTACATTTTTTAATGGAAACGTACAGTCACCATCTGCATGTTGTACACATTTTAGTTTATTTGTTTGTCCTAAATTAAAACCTTGTATACTTCCAGACGCATTGATCTTTAATACCAAAAATTTCTATAACAAAGATAAATAGTAAAGCAGAGACACGATATCATTGTCTTATGCCTCGTGACATTTTACATCTTCTAGTCAGTCAAATATTATTTTTTACATGAAATTATGGCTTTGTATATGAAATTTTCATCCACTTTGACATTTTTAAATTAAAAAAATCCCATTCAACCGAATCGAATGCTTCCTTAAATCAGTAAACAATAGAATTCCTTATTTATTATTTTCTTTACAATACTCATAAATATCTAGAACCAACCTGGTATTATCACCTATAAATCTGCCTTTGATATACCCAGTTTGATTTCTATTGATAAGTTTATTCATCATTATTTGAAGCCTCTTTGCAAATAAAAAAAGCTAGCATTTTATAATCACAATTTGTAAGACTTGGACAATAATTAATAATGTAATAGGGTCCCTTTTTTGTGTATAAGCGATATTACAGAAGCCCACTGAGAGGATGATAGTTCACCCACTTTGAAAGACCTTACAAGACTTTCATATAGATAAAGTTTTATACGTTTCCAAAACATTTTAAAAAATTCTAAAGGAATTCCATCTAAACCCGCTGATTTGTTTAATTTCATGTTATATACGGCTTCCGCACATTCATCGATAGTGGGGATCTTATCACATATTTCTTTGTCTTTAACAGATAAATAAATTGTTAGTTCCATGTTTTCAATGTATTGGTCAATGTCGTATAATGAGATATGATCAGACGTGTACAACTTTTTAAAAAAAGAACTTAATGCGTCTAGAATGGCATGTGTTTCATTTAAGCTGTTTTCTCCAATTGATAATTTATTTATTACATGGTGCGATTGGTGTTTATTTTCTAATCTTAGAGAGTATGCTGTATTTTTTTTCCCTCATCTATCCAATGAGCACTAGTTCTCACCTTTTTTCTCTAACCTCTTTTTCAAAATCGGAAAGTTCAATATCCTCAATTTCTTTTTCAATTTTTTTTTATACGGGTTTGTATGCTTTTTATTTTTAGGAGTTGATTTTTATCAACTCTCCTATGCAGTAACTCTGGCAAACCGAAAGTGAAAGAGTGTTTGGACCTAAGAACAAATCATCACCGCTGACAATTTCTTGAAAATAATAGAAAAAAATGCGATGTAATATATGCTGAAGCATTGTTTTTCAAGGAAACTTATCTATAAACACTTTGAAAATAGTCAAATTTTATACACTACGAACAATATAGATATTTTTGTAGTCTCATGTATTCCTACGCCAGAGTTAATATAGTCTCGTTCAACCAGACGCTCGGCTCTCTCCGTAAATCTGCGACAAGCAGAGATGGAGTTATCTTGCTTGTCGGATATTAACGGAGATAGCCGAGCGTCTAGTTAAAGGAGACTACAGTTCGATACCAATAGTGCTTGGATCCATACACTTTTTAGAAATGTTTCGATAACTAATACATACTAGTAGTTGAAATCTTTCTTAAAATATTACACAGCATGATTCATATGGGGTTTCTCGAAATTCTTGTCGGAAAAGTATAAAAATTCATATTATAAAAAAGTGCGTAATTCAAATACAGACTAGAAACTAATTGCCATGCAAGGTAAATTGATTTTAAAATAAATGATAATCGATAAAGTCAACTCCCGTCAGTACTTCAGTACTTTGATTTTTAATCGAGTACTAGATACATAGTTTTTTAAACTGATATTTAATGATTTCCTATCGTACTTATGGATCATTTTCCTTAGTTATGCTCTCAGGTATGTGGTCCAAAAAATTGTTAATAATGTTATGTCATGTAAAATCGACGTATTCATTTTCCAAAAGGCACTACCCCTTTTATTTGTTGATAATGTACAATAAAAAATGAAGGCCATGTGGTCACTCATTCTAGAAGTTGAAACATCTTGGGGTTTTCTAAGAAAGATTTTTTCAATAGGATAACATAAATCTTCAGTAGAAAAAATATAATATATTCTACTTTTCGGGTTAGTGTTTGAATCGCACCAAGTGTTTCCCTCTTTTTCAGGATTAATTTTGTCCCATATATTAGTTAGACTAAACTCTGTCCCGCGTTTTTGCTTCCACCACTTTTTGCTTGATATTTCGATAATCTTAAATACCTTTAATTACGGAACACATGATAAAATCAATACATTGCTAAAATTAGGGGACCGAAGGGCTCTTAAGTATTTTATCTATAACCCTTTATTGAGGGATATTTTGTGAAATGTTATAAAAGCAAATGTGTTTATCCTGCCGTTATGTATCAAAGCAATGTATTGGTTTTGTCATGTGTTTTGTAATTAAGGGTTTTAGGGGCCAAAAGTCCCAAATTCTGATCACCCATATCTCAGAAAGGAAATATATTTTGTAATGCAGTATAGAAGAAAAGTTGTTCAAAATGATGTTCTCAACAAGATGCAATCTTCAAAATTTCGTTAAAAGACCCCTAAAAGGAGATAAGGGAACGGCCCCTAAAACCTTCTTTCTCATATATCCCCAAAACGGTAACGAATTTCTAAACACTTGTTGACAAAATGTGTTCAGAATTAAATGTCCTTTCATTTGAATCCAAGAAAAAGGGATTGCCCCTTAAATTAGGGGATCAAAGAGGTCTAAAATCTTTTATCTATAGCCCTTTAATGAGAGCCATTTTGTGAAAGGTTATTAAAGCTAGATTAGGTATAATACATTCATATATCCTAACAATATAATGATTTTCTCTTGCGTTACCCAATTAGGGTTTTTGAGGGACCAGAGGTAAACAAGTCTGCTCTTTTCTATCTTAATTGAAAGAAATGCAAGTATTTAAGAAAGCAAGAGACCTTATAAAAAGCGATACAATAAAGCATTAGTACTTCACTCCTTTTTCCACAACATGTTTTGTTGTCGAAAATCAAAGTCGATGATGTCATATTTCATTCTAAAAATCTCACGGAGGACCTCCTCGTTGCTCGCAACGAGATCGTGTCTAGTAATTCTTTTCTTTTCTTACGCTTCTATGTACAAGCGACAGTTTTTAGCAATATTTCATTCAATTTTTTAAACTGTACTCATTTGTGATTAAGTTTACCAGAACCTTATTTATCATAATATGAAATATTTTAGTTCTAATTTATTTGGATCTTATTCCGCTGGCATGAAACATATGCATCATTGATGTCAATAATCAAAATGCTGAGTTGTAGGGATTTTTTTTATTTTTTGAGCAATATTTAACAATTCATCATTTTACCAAAACAAATTTTTACTTTTTTTTTTAATTTGGAACTGCTCAAAATGTTAAAGTTAAAAACTAGATCAGAAAGAAAAAATGGTTCAAATTTCTTCTGTTTTGCTTTACTTTAATTCAAATACTCACTTCAATGTTGTTTTATATCATTTTTAAACAAATACAATGCAGTTGTAAGAAAAGTAGAATCATTGAATGTCTTGCTGAAACACTTTTAAGTCAATCTTTTAGTAAATCTTTTGTAGCTCTCAAGTGAGCTTTTCTGATTCCTTTTTGTCCAGCGTCCGTCCGTATTTCAGTGGTGAACTTTTAACAACTGGGCCAATTTCAGCCAAAAATGAAAATGTGTACAGTTGAAATTTTCAAGAATTTTCTCAAAAACCATTTGGCAAGAAAAGTTGAAAATTTTGTGGTAGTATTGTCAGGTAATTTAAATTCAAGTTTGATTATATCATGATCCTCTAGGGTAGGGTGGGGCTAAAATGAAGGGGATTGAATTTTTTTACATAGGGATATATAAAGAAAAAATCTTTAACGGCATTCTTCTCAAAGATCATTATGCCGGAAAAGCTGTAACTTGTGTGGAAACATCCCTAGGTAGTATCAAGTCAAGATTGTTGTAAAAAAAAAAGAACGGGGGTAGGTCAGGGTTATAAAGGGTGGGGGGGGGGCAATTTTAACATAGTGTTTCACATGTATGTAGATGAAAATCTTCAAAAATCTTCTCAAGACAAATTGGCTAAAAAGTTATGGAAGCATCCTCGGATATTGTATAATCAAGTTTGTTTAAATCATGAACTCCTGGGTTTGGGTGAGGCCACCAAAGGGGCGGGGGGGGGGGGTAATTTTCTACATAGAAAGATATAGTGAAAAATCTTTACTAAATCTTCTTACACACCATTTGGTCATAAAAACAGTGACTAGTTTGGAAGCATCTCAGATTCAATTTTGTTCAATTGATACATTTTCCCCCGAGGAAATGGTGAGGCTACAATTGATAGCGTCAAACTTTTCATTATAAAAATCTATTTTCAACACTGAAGTGTAATAATATATGTAAACTTCTTTAAGTATTGTTCATTGTCAATCATTTAGACTATGGTTCACTGTCAATTATCGGGCTCCATAAGGTTTCAAAGTGTAAATAAGGTTTATAGTAGCAATGCTGATTTTTAATGGCTGTTGTTGCTCAGGTGAACGATATGAACAATGAGAATTTTGTTTTCTGTGCCCCTAGTTTGATTTTTTTTTAATTCATTCATAAGAGTTGTCTAGTATAACTTTATGAGTCAAACAGACAAAGTATTTTCCACTGCAAAGCTGCGGACAATATTTTCGTATCCATTTAGAATATTGTGCATTTGTTTTAATTGATTCTCTGAACACTAACTCAAATTGCGACAAGAAATTGTATGAATGAAATTATGTTTTTGAATGCTTAAACAGTAGATAAATTGACATTTGTGCGGTCAAAAACCTAAAAGTTAAATATTCTAAAATTTATTTTCTTTACACTCCTTAGTTACATGTATAGTTATGTATTACTGATTGATAACCTGGAAACTATCACAGGATGAATGACCATCTTTAAGTTCTCCTTAAAGATAGCTTAAAGGTGTTTAAAGGTAGCTTAAAGACGATCTTTAAGTCGCCTTTAAGCTATATGTGTTGCTTAAAGGTGGCTTAAAGAAAGCGTAAAGATGGTTTAAATGCAGCTTAAAGACTATCTTTAAGCCACCTTTAAGGACACCTTATAGGTCCTTAATGTCCAAACTTCTTTAAGCCACCTTTAGCCTACCTTTAAGCTACCTTTAAGCCACCTTTAAGCCATTAATAAAAAATTAATTCAATATTGTGCTTTATTTACCAACAAAATGTATTAACTTTATGAAAGAAAAGGTATTAAAAACGTTTTTTGTTCTAGTAAAAAAAATAAAAAAATAAAAATAAAAAAACGCCCATGGCGAGAATCGAACCAGGTACATTGTACCCTTTGATTACTAGCATCACCGCACTTCCTCTGCGACACGGTAACTACATATTTATGAGTGTTTTTATATCCTATATATCAGTGGATATTGAATCAATGTATTGAATGTATTTACTTAAAAAAGTTTTGACAAACCATTCAGTTTGTAACACTCAATTATATCTAATTTATAAATTACATGCATGCATGTATTTAGAATTAAATACGGAACTTGGTCTTCAGTGAACAAAAATATGTTATACCTAAATTGAAACCGTTAGGCTCACTAGAAGGCTTTTTTAATTAATAAATTTAAACCGACTAGATATACGTTCATCTAATTAATAGCTATAAAAATGTAAGAAAGAAAATGAAATCATTTGTTTTATTAAATGCAATGAAACTTTTAGGGTATTTGCTCAATTTCCCGGTTTTCATGATTGCGGCGCCGTTCCAGTATGTTTAAATACTTAACTGTATACATGATTTTTAAACTATCAATTCTATAACAAACAATATTACCAATTACGGGTGACATATTTACTGCATGTGGCAATTGCAAATGATGTACACATATATTTGTACGTACAATTGTATGATGTACCAGGCCCGGTATTTGACATATTTTCCCCTATACATATATTTAAATAATTAACCCCTATTAATGATCACCGGTATATTAATTAATTTACCCTTACATACATGTATCGTTAATTTGTAGACGTAACGTTTTTGAAACCCAGAGCTTGGAAATAATACTTTGAAAATGAATTACAAAATTAATGTAAATTAACTTTTATTCACTAGACTTATCGTATACTCGTACATACTATGATTCAACGCCTTTAGAAACCCTGACGTGCACCTGGACACACGACACACCTGTCGTGTATATCTTGTATATTTTGTGTTAGTTCCAGGGGTTTTCTTAAGTTGGACAAACAATAGACTTTAATTAGATATACACATACCTGCACCTGGGCACACGACACAACTGTTGTGTATATCTTGTATATTCTGTGTTAGTTCCAGGGGTTTTCTTAAGTTGGACAAACAATAGACTCTAATTACATATACACAAACAAACAAAACTATGTCTAGACAAACAAAGCAGTGATATCCTGCCCGATATAACAAAGGCAGTTGAGAGTCTTGTATCTAGCAGGCTTCGGGGCCACCAACGCTGAGATTTTCTCAAATCTGAGATTTCTCAGAAAATTTAAGTTTTTCTCACCAAACTGTGCCACCAAATAAATTTTTTCTCAAACTCAGACTTGACTTTGAGTTTTTTCTCAAATTTGAGATTTTTCTTAAACGTGCGTGCCACCAATGTTTTTTCTGACTCAAATGAGAAAAAAATTTGAGATTTCTCAGAAAATCTTGAGATTGGTATACAGTAACCTCAAATAAATCTCACGTGAATTCACTCATCAAAAATGGCCGTCAGACGACGTCTGCAACGTCAACGTCGCCGTTGCAATAGAGTTCCGAGACGTTTCAACGATCGTTCCAATCCCCTAGAGACCCTCAATGAAGCCGAGGTATTCGAAAGGTATCGATTTGTCCCAGAAACTATTATGTTCCTTGTTAGTTTAATGCAAGACCGGTTAACATACCACAGCCATCGTAACAACCCTCTTACCCCTCTGTATCAAGTTTTAGTAGCGCTACGCTATTTCGCTACGGGGTCATTCTATATTACCATTGGGGACACGCTATTAGTATCCAAGAGTTCTGCAGGGAGATTTCATGCCCTCCACTGTGGCCTTCGGACCAAGCCAGAAAGAGCGTGCAGAATAGTGACAGCATGTGCTATTCTCCACAATATAGGTATTCAACGGAGGGACATTATGAGAGACTCAGACTTGACGAATGCAGTTGATGTGGCCGTGGACGTCCACGTTAGGGTTCCAGAAGACGCTGTAGGACGCACCGTGAGGGACCACGTGAGAGATACATACTTCTTATGAGTACGTTCTATGCAAAGTCAACATCTTTGAATTTTAATTATAAAATTACAGTTTACAATTTACTACTTTATGTAACGGTACCTTATACATATTACTAACATGGTGAATTGATTAATGATTAATTATAATAATAATGAATTAATGAATGTCAGGATATTTCACTGACTACAAATAAATACAACAATTGGTGCTAAAATAATCATTGATGATAACATTTAATAGAGTTGAAAACAATCACATAAAGCAACTTACGTATATACATGTAGTCACATATATCTGCCATTCAATCAAATACATGTACATGTAAACTACTTAAACAATAAACAAGCAATACAACGCATCATCTCAACTTGTTAAAATAATATCATTGTCAAATATATATAAAAGATGAAACAATTATTCTTTCATTACAACTTTCATATAATTCTTACTGGTATTACAAACTACAGTGAATAAATCATACTGGCATAAACTTGAATACTCGTATTGCTAAAAGTGCAATGTATCACAATCATATCATATTTAACATTCTTCAGTGGACAGTGACTTAAAATGCACACATCATTAAGAACAAAAATGACTTATTTTCAAAGAGGAAGCTTATCATCCAAAGCTTAGAGTGGCATAATATATTCTAAATAGTAAATATTAATAAGAGGCCCATGGGCCACATTGCTCACCTGTGCAACATAAATAGCTATTACTTTAATTATGCTTTATGGGATCAAATACAAAATACTCAACGTATAATACATGTTTAGGTCTTGTTTACAAAGACGATTAAATATTTCTTCACAAATTTCTATGTTAAACATTAAGCCCCTTTCATTTTTTTATATATCAGAAGAAGATATTATAACATTTTGTCTTCTATTCTATAAAAAAATTCATCACCTTAATGACACCACCTTATGCATATTACAGTACCGATCAGACCCAACCTAACAGAAAGTAAACCCCAACTAAACCCTGGGTTTACTTTCTGGGTTTCCTCTGGGTTTACTTCGGGTTTACTAGAGTGGACCCAGAGTAAACCCAGAGTGGACACAGAGAGTAAACACAGTCAGAAGTATACCCCTGAAAGCAGACGCTAACTGTGTATTCAAAATATACAAAGGGTAGGAATTACAGGCAGTAGGATGGTAAGATAAAATACTAGTCTGCTTCACACTTCAGTGCATACATTTGACCTCAAAAGCAATTTCAAAGTAATTCCAAGCTAAACCCAGAGTAAACCCAAAGTAAACCCCGAGTGGACCCAAATTTTCAAAAAGTAAACCTAGAGTAAACCCCAAGCAAACCCAAAAAGTAAACCCAGGGTTTAGTTGGGGTTTACTCTGGTGTTAGGTTGGGTCTGATCGGTACTGTATATGAAAATCATAGTTTTCCTTCTTGGATACTGTTTTGACACAATATCGTATATCATATGTTAAAAGCTGGTATGATAATCATATGTTCATTTCATACAGTATTATAAGATACAATGTTTATCAATACAATAATATAAAATACATTATTGCATCCTTTGATTTTTACAATATAACATAACTTGGGGCAGTTTACGCTTTATAAACCGCGAATATGATACAATATAGTATTATACGATACAATATCATATCACAAAATACATCAAAATATTTACTTTTAACATTAGAGATCAGGCTCTGCATCTGAAACTACCTCTGCGATTTGTTTATATTATAGTTATAAACACTATACAAGAGGCCCATGGGCCATCGCTCACCTGAGGAACAATAGGTATGATATAATCAGCTTAATGGAGTCATAATACAAACTATCTGGACAATGTACAATAATACATGTAGGTCCTGTATAAATAAAATCCATCCCCCCCCCTGGAAATTCTTATATTTATAATCATTAGTCCCTTTTCTAACAGGATGATTTTATAGTCATATCACATGTTGAGTATTGCAGTTATCAAAAAGATCCTTAACAATTATTTATATATTGGATATAAAACTACATCAATCTCTGAACCTTCTTGTGAGGCCGAATAATTGTCCTGGAGCCAATGTCTTAACAATTATAAAGAATGATCTGGCTGATTAGTTTCTGAGAAGAAGATTTTTAAAGATTTTCACAACTTTGAATCCCCTTTGCCTAAGGATGATTTGTGCCAAGTTTGATTGAAATTGGCCCAGTAGTTCTTGAGAAGATGTTGAAAATGTGAAAAGTTTACGAACAGACGGACGACAGACAAAATGTGAACAGAAAAGCTCACTTGAGCTTTCAGCTTAGGTGAGCTAAAAAAGCTATTATCTATAAAACATTTGACCTGTTCCAAAAAACTAAAACTTATCCTCCTCCAGCATCCGAAACCTATAGCTCAGATTTAGCACTCAAGCCTGTCGGGTGCATCAGTATCATAATGCGCACCATCCATGCAAGTTTAGTAAAGTTAAAGGGCATAAGCTCACCCCCCCCCCCCCGACACTTTGTCTCAATGAGCTGAAAAACCAATAATTCTTTATTAACTCCCTCTGAAAGAGGACATGTATAACTTTCTATGTTAAGAAACTGCAATTACCTTCATATTAAAATGCTTTGTTCATAGTTTAGTTAAAATTTACCTTTAGTTCTGAAGATGAAATTGTGAAAAGATTACAACATGAACAATGGCAACAACCACAATAGACAAATTTTTTACCAGAAAAGCTCAAAGTTATATTTTCGGTTCATTAGGAAAAACTCTTCAAAAATGAAGTGGATATATGATTAATTAGGAGTAAAAATGTCATTATATGGCACCAGAAATGTGCTGATATATCAGCTCTTAACTATCGTAAATTTCTATGTAAAAACTTTCAACATTCATTGCTCTTCAACATTTGAGCTACTACCTCAGGATTATTATTACATAAAATTTGGAATTTTAGGTCATAATATGATTTCTTGGCCACAATGAGCTGTCTCTCGTCTTTCAGCTTCTCTATTTCTTCCTGAAGCTTATCATTCTCTAATGATATGTTCCTTTCCTCTAGCTCCAGGATGGTAAGCTTCCTCTTTTTCTTACCAGAATCTGTATTATAAAAACAACAACAAAATAAATTTACAAAAAGCCCATGGGCCACATTTCTCATCTGAGCAATAATAACCATATTAACAAGATATCTGTGAGCTAATGCTCACTAGTGATACCCCAACCACAACACAACCAGAGCGATTTGTTTTCATCGCGTCGTCAGGATGAACTTCTTGATAGTTAATGTAAATTGCAGTTTTATAAACTACACAAAGCAATTTGAAAGTTTGAAGGGGGCTTAACTTACAAAAAAAATCTTGACAAACAAGAAAAAAGGGTCTTTTGGTTACGGTTATGTATAACTTTGCCAAAAAAGGGGTGGGGGGAGGGGCTAAGCCCCCTCTTCCAATAGCACCCAGGTTCCGATGCATATGCTACGCAGTTAAGTGTTTTCCTTGAAGTTCATACTTGTAATTTAAATTTTGGACAAAATCCATTTTATATCAATTTTTGTGGTAGATATAGTTACGTTGAAAGTACTTGCAAATCTTCGAAAATAGGTAACTGAAGTGTTGAAGCGAAGGGCTGTGTAAAAAAAGTTCTGACCGGAGGTATTTGATAAATCATCACCCGTTTGATAAAGCAAAGGTTTATCATATGGGTAATGTTGGAATGATCACATGGATATGGACTTGGTTAACACATGATCAAAACATCTGAAGCCAGAAGGTCTTCTCGGAGAATTTGATCATGTACCAACTAAGTTCATTGCCCTGTGTACTTTCTATAATTGTTTCTATCAAAATATGATTTAAGAATTTATTTACCTTGTACATCCTTCTTCTTTGCAGGCACATCTGAAGATGCTGAAGAAGAGGTGGAAGGCTGAGTTTCCACTGGATCTTAAATAAAAATTGCCAGAGTTTCTTAATATGCTTGTTCCTATTTTTTTTTTGCAACATTTTGGACATGAAACTTCACATACAAATAAGTGTTGGGGTTTGATATACCAGTATATCCTGTACTTAACTTTCTCATAAATTTAACAATTGGTTCCTTTTTTTATATCATATACAAAGAAGTGGGTCAGTACCATGAAATCTGGTTTACATTGTGATAGAAACACCACACTGTTGTTTTTAATCTCTGCCCTTCAGGCTATACATGTTAACATAAACTCTCAGCAGGGCTTTCTCAGAAGATTTGATCACTTACCACCCAAGTTCATATCCCACTGAACTTTTTAACATTGCTGCATATTTATTATTTGAAAAATGCAAATAGTTTAGAACTGTTAGAATTACTGAGATGTTATGTAAACAATAATTCAAGCCTGTGCTATGACTTTTTGACATCATGAAAAAGTTGATACAGAATTAAATGTTTTAATTGATAGGTTCATATAGGGAAACATATTTGCAAAAGTAAATATTTCAATATACAACACAACATAGTTACCCGCTGTATCTATTCCTCCACATATTCCTTCAAGGGAAGGCCTTCCTTCCAGTTGTTCCAAAATGGAAAGCTCAACTGGTGTGGGGCTTGGTGGCTTGGGACCCCCTCCTGTCTTTGGGCGTTTTGCTTCTGATAACTTTCCTTTGGCTACAATTGATCATCATTCCTTGTTAGTGAAATTTTAAGATAAGAAGATTATTCAACAATAATCATCATTATGCAAACCAAATATATCACCTAATTTGATTGGCTAAACATTTCATAATATATATCATATAACATAACTTGCCTAGTAACGTCATGATACGACATGCATGCCAAACGTTATAATCTGCCTGATATTACAATTTAAATCATACACGAATCGTCATTTTAACAAACAATATGCCTTATTTTCTGATTTCAGTTGTTCGAATATTATTATAAGGAATGAATTTAATTTCTACCTATGATGTAAATTCATGGGGAAGTGCTCATTCCCACAGAAACCACGAAAATTAAGCCATAACAAATTCTAATGATTCCACGGTATAAATGAATCAGTTATACCACATGTACCTACCCCTCTGCTTCAAGTTACTGTACTGCTTGGCAGCCTCCCCGCTTGTCCTCAGTATTCCCGAACCACTGCTCCTAAAATAGTATTTATTGTCATGCAGTGATGCTCAATTTGGATAAATAATCTGTGTACATTGCACATCATTATACAATTTATAAAACATAACCAATGAACTGTCTTGACAATGAAAAGTTTTCCATAATTTATATGCCCCTAAATAAGAAGTAATTTTCACAGTATATAACATTTTTTTTATTGTGTACTGTACTTTTAAAAAATTTTTCTTCATAAATGATATTCAAATTACTAATGAGCAATGTACAAAATCAAGACAAGATATACATGTATAACAAAAACTGTTTGGCTTGCACTTATAGATTTTAGATGATTAAGGGCCTGCTTCTTCTAATCACATTTGATTTATAGAGCAGTGCACCGTATTATACCAAGTTCAAATTAAGCCATTAAGCAATTAATTTATCACTCAAGAGGACTATAAAAACAAATCTTATCGCATTTTTTTTGTTGAAGACTGGTTTTGCATCTGGGGGAAAACCATCCAACTCTGTGAACCCGCATGGAAGTATCAGTATCCATGTTTATTCTATATTTATCGCTCAAAACCATGTGACACTTTGGGAATTCCCTAAAATAAAAACAACAATTTCAACTGGTGAAGATAAACATACCCGTTCACTGCCTGTGCAACCTCTCTCCAGGCAACGTCCTTCGCTATCTTCCCACCCCCAGCACCCTTAAATTTCCCAAACAATAAACCCTCCCTTAAATGCACTTCTTCCACCAAAATTTTCTTTTCCAACTCGGTCCAGTTAGGTTTTTTAATTTTTAAACTGGCGTCTGAGACATTTTCAGAACATTCGCTCGCCATTTCTGAACGCAATGAATAATATTTACATGCAGACGACTATCACATGTGACGTCAGTTATAATTTTCACATGTAATTTACATAAATAACGCGATAAACAAGAAAATGAAAGTAGAGTTGACTTACCCGATCGACGCCATTTTTCCTGAGAGGCCGCTTGCGGTAACGAAAATAAGCTGAGATTTTTCCGTAAAACTCAACTCTCGTGAGGCGACTCTGAGAAAGTTTGGTGGCACGCCGTTTTAGCAGAATCTCACCAGAGTCAGAAATTTAAGATTTGAGGCTGAGATTTGAGCTGAGATTTTTACATGTTGGTGGCCCCCAAGAATTTTCTCAAAAACCATTTGGCAAGAAAAGTTGAAAATTTTGTGGTAGTATTGTCAGGTAATTTAAATTCAAGTTTGATTATATCATGATCCTCTAGGGTAGGGTGGGGCTAAAATGAAGGGGATTGAATTTTTTTACATAGGGATATATAAAGAAAAAATCTTTAACGGCATTCTTCTCAAAGATCATTATGCCGGAAAAGCTGTAACTTGTGTGGAAACATCCCTAGGTAGTATCAAGTCAAGATTGTTGTAAAAAAAAAAGAACGGGGGTAGGTCAGGGTTATAAAGGGTGGGGGGGCAATTTTAACATAGTGTTTCACATGTATGTAGATGAAAATCTTCAAAAATCTTCTCAAGACAAATTGGCTAAAAAGTTATGGAAGCATCCTCGGATATTGTATAATCAAGTTTGTTTAAATCATGAACTCCTGGGTTTGGGTGAGGCCACCAAAGGGGCGGGGGGGGGGTAATTTTCTACATAGAAAGATATAGTGAAAAATCTTTACTAAATCTTCTTACACACCATTTGGTCATAAAAACAGTGACTAGTTTGGAAGCATCTCAGATTCAATTTTGTTCAATTGATACATTTTCCCCCGAGGAAATGGTGAGGCTACAATTGATAGCGTCAAACTTTTCATTATAAAAATCTATTTTCAACACTGAAGTGTAATAATATATGTAAACTTCTTTAAGTATTGTTCATTGTCAATCATTTAGACTATGGTTCACTGTCAATTATCGGGCTCCATAAGGTTTCAAAGTGTAAATAAGGTTTATAGTAGCAATGCTGATTTTTAATGGCTGTTGTTGCTCAGGTGAACGATATGAACAATGAGAATTTTGTTTTCTGTGCCCCTAGTTTGATTTTTTTTAATTCATTCATAAGAGTTGTCTAGTATAACTTTATGAGTCAAACAGACAAAGTATTTTCCACTGCAAAGCTGCGGACAATATTTTCGTATCCATTTAGAATATTGTGCATTTGTTTTAATTGATTCTCTGAACACTAACTCAAATTGCGACAAGAAATTGTATGAATGAAATTATGTTTTTGAATGCTTAAACAGTAGATAAATTGACATTTGTGCGGTCAAAAACCTAAAAGTTAAATATTCTAAAATTTATTTTCTTTACACTCCTTAGTTACATGTATAGTTATGTATTACTGATTGATAACCTGGAAACTATCACAGGATGAATGACCATCTTTAAGTTCTCCTTAAAGATAGCTTAAAGGTGTTTAAAGGTAGCTTAAAGACGATCTTTAAGTCACCTTTAAGCTATATGTGTTGCTTAAAGGTGGCTTAAAGAAAGCGTAAAGATGGTTTAAATGCAGCTTAAAGACTATCTTTAAGCCACCTTTAAGGACACCTTATAGGTCCTTAATGTCCAAACTTCTTTAAGCCACCTTTAGCCTACCTTTAAGCTACCTTTAAGCCACCTTTAAGCCATTAATAAAAAATTAATTCAATATTGTGCTTTATTTACCAACAAAATGTATTAACTTTATGAAAGAAAAGGTATTAAAAACGTTTTTTGTTCTAGTAAAAAAAATAAAAAAATAAAAATAAAAAAACGCCCATGGCGAGAATCGAACCAGGTACATTGTACCCTTTGATTACTAGCATCACCGCACTTCCTCTGCGACACGGTAACTACATATTTATGAGTGTTTTTATATCCTATATATCAGTGGATATTGAATCAATGTATTGAATGTATTTACTTAAAAAAGTTTTGACAAACCATTCAGTTTGTAACACTCAATTATATCTAATTTATAAATTACATGCATGCATGTATTTAGAATTAAATACGGAACGTGGTCTTCAGTGAACAAAAATATGTTATACCTAAATTGAAACCGTTAGGCTCACTAGAAGGCTTTTTTAATTAATAAATTTAAACCGACTAGATATACGTTCATCTAATTAATAGCTATAAAAATGTAAGAAAGAAAATGAAATCATTTGTTTTATTAAATGCAATGAAACTTTTAGGGTATTTGCTCAATTTCCCGGTTTTCATGATTGCGGCGCCGTTCCAGTATGTTTAAATACTTAACTGTATACATGATTTTTAAACTATCAATTCTATAACAAACAATATTACCAATTACGGGTGACATATTTACTGCATGTGGCAATTGCAAATGATGTACACATATATTTGTACGTACAATTGTATGATGTACCAGGCCCGGTATATGACATATTTTCCCCTATACATATATTTAAATAATTAACCCCTATTAATGATCACCGGTATATTAATTAATTTACCCTTACATACATGTATCGTTAATTTGTAGACGTAACGTTTTTGAAACCCAGAGCTTGGAAATAATACTTTGAAAATGAATTACAAAATTAATGTAAATTAACTTTTATTCACTAGACTTATCGTATACTCGTACATACTATGATTCAACGCCTTTAGAAACCCTGACGTGCACCTGGACACACGACACACCTGTCGTGTATATCTTGTATATTTTGTGTTAGTTCCAGGGGTTTTCTTAAGTTGGACAAACAATAGACTTTAATTAGATATACACATACCTGCACCTGGGCACACGACACAACTGTTGTGTATATCTTGTATATTCTGTGTTAGTTCCAGGGGTTTTCTTAAGTTGGACAAACAATAGACTCTAATTACATATACACAAACAAACAAAACTATGTCTAGACAAACAAAGCAGTGATATCCTGCCCGATATAACAAAGGCAGTTGAGAGTCTTGTATCTAGCAGATCTAGAGTTAGACCTAAAAATATTGAAAATTGAAAAAAAAAATACAAACCTGAAACCGATTATCAAATTAAATCATGTATTTTTGGTTCATTATCTTTATTTTGTTTAATAACCAGATGAAATGAGAGAGAGAGAGAGAGAGAGAGAGAGAGAAATTTCACCGATTAGTGTATAATAGGAAACAAACATACTTTAATTAGTTTCATGCACAGATTAAGATACAGAGACTGCGCTCACCCCTACAATAATTTTGAAACCCCCAAAAAATTATAAAGAATTTTATAATGGGAATCTGTGTCTATCGGAGCGGTGTTGACGATAGCGATCCGTGTTTAATGGAGCGACAATTAAAACCGCCTGGAACACCACCCCCCTTCCTTGGAAATTATGTTATCATTCGGATGACCCCCTCCCATCACTATAAAAGAGCGTTTTCATTTGATATATGTTTTTATTGTTCAGCTTGATCAAACTTGACTTAAAGGGATCTTAAAGATGGTTTAAAGACAACTCAAAGGGAGCGTTAATGCCACTTAAAGATGCTTAAAGGCGGCTTAAAGATGGCTTAAAGGTGACTTAAAGAAGTTTGGACATTAAGGACCTATAAGCTCAGCTTAAAAGTGACTTAAAGTTGATTTACAGATGGTATATCCTTTAAGCCACCTTTACGCCCCCTTTAAGCCACCTTTAAGGACTTGCTTAAAGATCGTTTTTCGCCCTGTGTATTCAAAAACGTAACCTGAGTTAATTCATACATGCTTATCAAACAGAATGTTTCTTTTTTTCATTCAAAGCCATGAACTCAGTATGCATTGTCCAAAAAATATAATATGTCTTTTTATGTTTTTTAGTACTGACCAGACATATTTAAATTGCATTAACAATACCCGTGTAATCTGCGGTACAGAAAGCAGGAGATTAAATTTTAATGTGGATACATCTGAAATAAAAGCCGATATGTCTTTTAACAAATGTGGTGAGTTACTTCGTAAACAAGTCATGTAGTCAACTAAAGCTTTTAGATTAGATAATGTACCTTTCAATCTTATTAAATAATTAATGATATAATTAGATATGTCTTTCTATCATTTCATATTTTAAATAAAAATAAAATATATATATATATATATATATATATATATATATATATATATATATATATATATATATATATATATATATATATATATATATATATATACTATTAACAAAATTATTATTTCAAACGCTGACACAGCAAATATTTTATTTGATACCAAGTTTGGTGCAGATAAAATTCAACAAACATTATCTACAAAGTATACATTAATAGAAATAAATAATGTCACGAAAAACAGGCAACTCGGCTTATATCAATATATATTTTCTTCAGGTACAGACACTTGGGTTTGCATAGCTGAACAGGCAGCCCGCTGCAGTTTGGACATCAGGAGTTGGAATATTTACTTTGCAACCTTCGATTGCTTGTAAGAAACAAATAAGCATATTTTGTAAGCCAAAATAACTTTTAAGAGTATCAAGACATGCATGTATTAAAACGAACTATTGTTATCTCATGAAAACTTATAGCAATAAATACTTGTATAATAATAATAAGTAACAATATTATTAAGGTGTTCCGTTTCCAAAGGAAGACCTTATTGTTATTTATCAGTTTCTTTTTCTCAATTATTTTTTTTCGATTCTTGTGCACAAAATTTGTCAAAACGGCTCGGCCGATTTCAGAAATGATAGATATTGGTCTAAACCTGAAAGCAAATTATTTTGCCTCGATGACGCCACGTCCGTTTTTCAGATGTTGAGATTTTTCTATTCGGGGGAGGGGGGGTTGTCTGCGTTGTTCTTCTTAACTATATGGAATATTTCTACGGTTGATAGAAGAAAAATTGATGTGTTGCATGGTTGTTTTTCATATGTTTAGCACTAAATGCGCCAAAGCTCAGTAGGACACGAAAATTGAGATACATGTAACAATAGTGTTTTGAATTTTCGTGCTATTCTTTGTTTAGTTCCTCTGAAAAATATTTAGTTAAAACATGTAAAGCAACAAATGATCAAATTTACAAAACATGTCATTTGATACCAATAATAACGTTATTAAGACACGTTCTCATAAACAAAGTATCAAAATTACAGCGCCGCTGTTTAGTACTATCGGACGAGTTTTTTTCTTTACGTAACGTCATTTTTTTATGACGTTATTTCTCTGTTTCTAACAAAACGTCTTAAAGACCCTTTTCTCATGGGCGCAATCAAATATTTATATATAAATCCAAGAAATCTCAAGACAGGCACAGAGGTCACCAACAAAAAAATCCAACAAGATTAAGACCAATACCTATCAGATCTGAACAATTGTCGTAAATCGGTTCAGCCGTTTCCGAGAAACTGCGTGAACAAAATCGAACAAAAAAATGTAGGGAAACAGAAATCCAACAAAAAACATTAAGGTCTTCCGTTTGGATTTCAGATACATGTTTGATATTGAATTTGCTACCTACGCAGTACTGTTAAGGTTTACTTTGTGCTAGCGCCGACCAGAAAGTAGGGGAAATTTTAACAATGACATCATTCAAAACATTTCAAAATTTGTAGTCAAAAAGGTCCAACAACGATAAATATAAACAACAGAATGATCGCAGTGCACTTGTCGATGTGACGTCATATTGTAGATTTTGACGCATATTATCTGTAGAGATATATCTGTTTAATATAAATGTTTATATTTTTTATAAATATTTTACTTAGAACTCACGATCGAATGTAGATTCCGTGCTTGTTTGATATGAACTAGTTTACAATCCGGAACAATTTACATTGCGGCACTGAATCTGAAATAAAATGTTTTGAATATAAATTAATTTGAAAATTACCGGTTAATGAGAAATCATAATATTCGCAACTGCGTTTTCGCTAACGATAAAAACTTGTTTATCCACCCGTTAGCATCTGTTCACTCGCGCGGCCGACTTAAACTTCATGTAGGTTTACCATTTTCATCTAAAGTCTCTGAATCTCTAGATCTGACGATTCGGGCCCAAAAACTAGCTTAACAATCTGGATAAAACCCATAGCCTTTATATTGCAAAATAGATACTTTAATTACTGTTTATAAAGGCATGCATGTATGATCACGTCGAAAACCAAGAGAGAAAACCCACTTGTGTAGAAAATACCATGAGGTTCCGCACGGGAAATTTATAATTAGAAAAGATGTTTAATTTATTTTAATTGTTCAATTTTCATTTGTGTTATTTAATATAAATTTAAGAGACTCGTGAATGAATTATTATAAAAAGGGTTGTGTAAAAATTTTATGGGTAATACTACATGAAGATCCAGTCGTTTATCAATTGATATAGCTTGATATTATTCCAAGATGTAAAATTTTTAGGTATGGCATTATGTTGATTTTTTAAATAAATAATAATAATAAATGAAATTTGATAAAATCATTATGAAACTTAATTCTTAGTATGAATAATAACCTTATGTTTCTCTTTAGCTTCATCATTTTTGGGGGTTGATTTTAAATCAACTCTCATATGCAGTTACTCAGGCAAACAGAAGGTGAAACAGTGTTTGGACCTAAGCACAAACTAACACCGCTGATAACATTTAGTCCTTCGCGGGGGTGTTAAGGAAGCATATGGCCAATATGGCGTCTTATTTTGACTGTTGTATTCAAAATCGTGAAATTAAATAATTATTTTGAATAAGATCAAAAACTTAGTATTATCCTTTAAAATAGATGTCAGTGCAATAAAATCGGGTAGTACATCACTGCCACATTAGTGCATTATCACGTGACAACTATAAATAGCTTACGTATATTCCTTAACATAAAATGTGATAGAACAACACTACCCCGCGGTTTCCAAAATAAAATAAATATACGAAGTGAAGGCAAAACATCTCAGTTTAATCAAAACCGCTGCTAGAATCCTATGTTTTTCCTTATTAAAAAGTTATTCATCCGGTTCTCGTAAAACCTTCCCAACTTTTTTAACGTTTGCACGGAAAACGGCAAATTGCATTAAAACAACACACACCATGGGATTCTAGCAGCACTTTTCAATTTAAACATTGATCAAACTAACGATACGTATAAAATTTAAAGTTCAATATACACGGGGTAGTGTTGTTCTAGTCAGATTTTTATATCGTAAACAACGACAGAGGAAAGCCTGGCCGAGAAATAAAAGCAAATTTACATACCTTTTAGCGAATGATTGATAAAACTAACATCTCCCCCAGTATTCTTATGTTCAATTCTCAATAAATCACACCACAATACTTTATTAGAGTTCTTAGATTAGTTATATTTTGAATATGTTTACGATGCTTTCCGATCAAATTCACACGACATTCAGCTTTTAGTCATGACGTCATCAATGTGTAAATCTACGTAATACAAACTAATTTCTGGCAAAAATTGTCTTCAGTGTTTTTTTTTTGTTTTTGGTCTACGTTTCGTTGCTTATATATTTGAATATGTACATAATAACTAAGATTTGTGATTTCACAGAATTACATGTAACTCAGATTCCATATGCTTCCTTAACACCCCCGCGTTGAAAATAATCAATAAATCCTATGTAATGTATGCTAAAACATTGTTTTTCAAGGAAACTTATTTATAGATGCCTTTTAAATAGTCAGATTTTAAATGGTACGAACAATTTAGATATTTTTTGTAGTCGTACATGATATGTATTTCTACGCCAGAGTTCAACATATCCGTAAATCTCCGACAAGCAGAGAGTCTTTCTTGCTTATCGTAGATTAACGGAGACAGACGAGACTAGAGTTCAATAGTACTTCGATCCATACTATTTCTTTGAAATATCGATTACTGATACGTAGTTTGATGGAATTAATCCTTTGAATATTACACAACATGATTCATATGGGGTTTTCGCGAAATTCTTGTCGGAGAATAATTCATATTAAAAAAATGTGCATAATTCAGATACATATACAAAACTACTTGCCATGCAAAATAATATATCGTTGATTCTAAAATAAATAATAAACGATAAAATCAACTCCCATCAGTTCTTCAGTACTTTGATTTTTGTACTGTAACTTACAGTTATTCAAGGTAGAATATTGAGAAGAAATTATTCATGGCATGTCATAATAATAATAATAATTATAATAATAATAATAATGTCTATTATTCCAGATTATTTTCATTGCATATATTTTCATATAGATTAGATATACACTCTGAGAATTGTTTTAACTGAATGTTATAAGTAAAGAAAAATGTTTACATTTAACGACAGAATGTGGTGCATACATATTTAAACGCAAAAGCAAATGCAAAAATACTTTATGATTGTCATTTAATTGTTGCAAATATGAATTTATACCACATAAGTTCCCCGCTCTGGTTCTTCTGTGCTCGGATAGTAATATATTTAGGCACAATAGCAGTATTATTTAATAGATGCTTATAAAATGCCGATCCGATCATTCAGAATAAGAATTGAAATAACCTTTTTTTATTTCTTCATTAGTTTAAGTGCTACAAAATTGTAAAGAACAGATAAACATTTAATCGGCTATTTTTTCTGTGTTATCAAGATGTGTTTGTTTATTGTAAAAAATAATTATAAAAAAATAAAAGAATATTTAAAAGCCATATTCACTTCTGACATTACTTTTGCAAAACCTATCAGTGATCTATAATATTTTAATTATGTATGCAGGCTACATGTAGCAAATGACAATGACAATGAACTTTATTCTCATAACTGAATTTACAGTGTAGAAAAATACTTATGTACAGTATGTACAAACCACAATAAATATAATAAATAACAATCATTGGTACAGTCATGATGAAGGGGTAACAGATATAATTTAACCAAGAGAGCTAACTCTCTCAAATATAGTATCAAGTAGTTTACAAATATTGGTAAGTTGGTTTATGTTTTTGACATTAAACAGTTTTTCAAATTTTACAACATTTGGATTTGTTATGAAATAATTTGGCAAACATATAAACCTTAAATTGGATATACATGTATATACATAAAAACATTTATCCATAATTGATAATTTTCAAAATAGACCATTACTGCATATAGCATTATTTCTCACTCATGAAATAATTAACCTCTATCCGCTCAAAATTGAACCACCTGAGCCCTTCATCTTTGTACAGCAAAACATCACATAACAAATAGGTATGTTGCACTCTGCCACTTTTGTGACTTTATTGTTAAACAAATTTGGTTTGAAATAATCAGGAAAATGACAATAGATGATTATATAACAATAATTAATAAGTTCATAAAATTATGAATATTTAATTCTTTACCCATAATATTTTACAACTAAAATAATCCATAACTCCCATTACTGATGTAATCAATGATGTGATTGATTAGATAATTTATGACAAACATAATCCTTGTGGTCTGAAAGCGCCATGTACTTGATTAATTCTAATTAAATCAAGTTCAGACCCCAAGGAGGGAGGGAGAAAATTTTAAGTGGCAAAGTGCATTCTTATACCTTTAAAATGGACTAATATTTGCCAGGATATACATATGCCTTACAAACTTTAGTCCCATCAACATGCAAACACATACAAATACTATTCATGCATGGGTAAGGATATGCATATGCCCCACCCAAAAAGATGTACAATGTAACCTAATACTTGTAATATATAGTAATCATAGGTAGGAACATACATATGTCTAACCCATTCAAAGCTTTGAATGAAAATAAAAAAACAACTTATATTTCAAATTATTTTAACGCATTATAAGTTATCAAGAAATATACATATGTTCCTGAATAACAGTGTATATCCATAAGTTCACAGTCAGTCTTTGCTCTCTCTATACTAGATTAACTGGTCTAATATAACTTTTGAATGCATCTGATTTCCATCGACCTAACAGTCTAATTTTGCTGTCACTCATGCCAATGTCCGCACAGTGCGACGCCATGCCTATCCGGAAAGAATGGCTAGTAATGCGACTCATATCCAACTTTGCAAATGATAGACAGTTTTTTAATACCGCCGAAAGTTTACCCCTGGAAACTTGAATATTTGGTACATAACAAAAAAGTGGCCCATTTTGTACTCCTCTTAACTTAATGTTATATCCATCGACCTAACAGTCTAATTTTGCTGTCACTCATGCCAATGTCCGCACAGTGCGACGCCATGCCTATCCGGAAAGAATGGCTAGTAATGCGACTCATATCCAACTTTGCAAATGATAGACAGTTTTTTAATACCGCCGAAAGTTTACCCCTGGAAACTTGAATATTTGGTACATAACAAACAAGTGGCCCATTTTGTACTCCTCTTAACTTAATGTAGTCTTCTAGGCATTGAACTGGACAATACTTTTTGTTACTTGCCGAGTGAATAGTGAGAAAAAATGGTTTGCCCATGTGATGTTTATATGTAACAAATTTGATAATTAAATGATCTTGCTGCCTGGAAATTTGATTAAACAGAATTAAATTTTTGTTAATTACCTTTTGACATGATGTTATTTCCCCAACTCTCAAGAATCCATAAAAGGCCAACAAAAACATTGCTTTAAACAAGGCCTTTTCAAATGCATTGGAAACTGTAACTGGTAAAAAGTCACAAATTTGATGCAAAATATTTTTTGTAATAGGTATTCTAACATCTTGTGAAGGTTTAAGTTTGCGTGTTGATAAGAGCAATTTTTGTATTAAAAAAGACGAGCATGGATCCCCAAAACTGTTGAGCTTATGGATGTAACTAATAGCTGAGAGATATGATGAAATAGTTGTTGCAGCATAGTCCTTTGAAAATAGGTAGGCAACATAATATACCAATATGTGTTGCTTCACTGGGAACTCAATAATTAACTCGTATTTCTCGGCAAAATCTTTAAAAACTGTCCAAGCATGAGAGTACGAAGCTAAAGAAGAATTAGTAAGGCTCGCATCCAATAGTCTTTGTATGTCACCTCTTAATTTGGAAAGGGCGGTAGTGGAGATATGTTAACTGGATTGCTGTCGGCCCAGGGTGCCAATTGTAAAAACTGATTTACCTTTGAACGAGAAAGACAATCACATAGTAAAATTTCTTTTGAAGTCAAATGCTGAGCTTTAAAATAAATATTAAACTTCAAGCATATCAAAACCAGTTTTCGCAAAAGAAACATGATGTGCTTATCTTTTGCTGTTTGTTTATTAATGACATGAACCAGTGCTTGATTTTCTGTGTTAAACAAAATGCACTTATTAGCCATATATTTTGACCAGACATCAACACCCAAAACAATTGGGTATAATTCTAAAACTGCTACGTTATGATTTCGCCAACTGTCATTCCATTCTCCTTTGAACCACTGACTACCAAAAACCGCAGCATACCCCACAGCTCCAGATGCATCTGTATATGACCTTAGTTCAGTTGAACTTAACCATATATCTGGGAAAAACATTGAAGAACCATTAAAATTACTCAAGAAATCATACCAGACACTTAAATCCTCCTTAACCTGTTTCGTCATCCTAATTCTATAATACTGCTTTTTTACTCCAATGGTCAGATCTATTAGCCTCCTTAAAAAGGCCCTGCCTGGCAACACTACATTACAAGCAAAATTCAATAAACCTATAATTGACTGCAGCTGCTTTAATGTTAATTTAGATTGTTCCATCGCAAACTGGATTTTGTTGACACACTTTACAATTTTTTCCTTTGGTAATCTGCATTCCATTTTTGTTGAATCCAATTCATAACCCAGGTAAGTTATAACTTGGTTAGGACCACATGTTTTTTCAAGTGAAGTGGGAACCCCAATATCTGAACACATATTCAAGAAAGATTTAAGCTTGTATACACATTGAGTTGGCGATGTATCCACAATGATAAAGTCATCCAAAACATGTGATATACATGGTATACCAAGTTTATTTTGTGCTATCCATAGGGCTGTTGAGAATCGCTCAAATATTTTACAAGATGAACTTAGACCAAACTGCAAACATGTATCAAAGTAATATTTACTCTTCCACTTGAACCCAAGAAACTGATACTGAGATTGATGAATATTTATAATTCTAAATGCTGACTTAATGTCAGTTTTACAACAGAAAGCACCTTTTCCACACTTTTTTATGAAATGAATAGCATCTGAAATAGATGAGTATTGAACAAATGACTCATCAGATGGTATGCCATCATTAATTGATTGATTTTCTGGGTATGACAAATGATGAATCATTCTAAATACACCTGGCTCTTTCTTTTCAACCAAACCCAGTGGTGAACACTGTAAATTGGAAAATGGTTTATTTTCAAAAGGTCCTTGAACTCTACCAGCCGAAATTTCTTTTTGTATTTTTTGATCAATAATTTCTGGTCTTGTAAGAGCCGAATTTAAATATTTTGACTCTATTCCTTGACATTCTCCAACAAAGCCTAAATAAAAACCCTTTGAAAAACCCTGAACTAAAAAATTAGTCTCATCTTCATCATACCCTGATAACCAATGAGCAAGTCTA
Source organism: Magallana angulata (assembly GCF_025612915.1). Classification (NCBI taxonomy): domain Eukaryota; kingdom Metazoa; phylum Mollusca; class Bivalvia; order Ostreida; family Ostreidae; genus Magallana; species Magallana angulata. Next base: position 24,284,067 of record NC_069112.1, read on the forward strand.
TTTACCTTGATTGGTGTTGGGCCCTTGCTTGGATGTGCCAAATAATTTTGATTGGTTATATTGTTTCCCTGTATTTGTACTACCTGTTTGGTTTTGATACCTCTGCATGATCCGAAAGGGCTGCTTGGCTTGCTTTGTACATTGAATAAAAGGGTGTGACCCGCCGCAGTTATAACATCTGTGTTGGAAGCGACAAGAAAAGCCTGCTGAACAATTCTTACCTGAATGGTACTGGAAACAGACACCTCTTGGCATAGAGCTATATGACATATCTTTATGACTTTTGTTAGGTTTTGAAGATAGAGCTGTCGTCAGTCTGGCATTAACATATAACTCCATGTGTACATCACCCCATGAAACTTGTCCTTGGGCAACAAGCATCCTAAAATCGGTGTCGTAAGCTTTCCAATTGCCCTTGGCGTCTGCAATATCTCTGACTGATTCTAAATGTTTAGCTAATTTAGCTTGTTATTCTGGGTATTTAATACAATAAATTGCAGCAAATCTATTCCATGCTGTAAGCCAGTCATGCATGGATGAGAGAGTTACCTCGCTTTGGGAATCGTTCTCTACCTGGTGGATTGTAAGCTTGCCTGGACTGTCACCATCTTCGACCTGTATAGATAACTTACCTTTCTTTTGTTTGTCTTTCGACAAAAGGCTTGCAAATTCTATATACTGGTTTGACCAAATTTTTGATTTAGTTTGATCCGATACCCTTGCATCAATTGGTACTGCTGTACTAACAAAACCTGTCGGACACTTACCAGCGATTTTCTCAGAGTGATCCACAACTACCGCTTCAACTGAGTGTTGAATAGCGTTGTCCAGATGTCTAGATTCTCTTACCAACCCGTCATTATCATTGTTGTTAGATGCCCCTAGAGGATTTATACTAATACTCCCCTGAGAATTTGAAGCACTGTTGCTGTTAATGTTGTTTATCAGCGTTGTCAACTCGTCTCTAATTGTGGCCGTCACCCGCTGGGTCACCTGTGCTGTGATGGTTTCCAGTACATCGGGGGATAAAGCTGGCGAAACGGATAAAGCTGGCGAAACCACTTCCAAGTTCATTGATGTCCTGCGTTTCTTTTGTTTTGAGACTGTTGATGGTTTTGCGCGAGCTTGGCTTGTTCTTTTTGGTGGCATACTTATTCTTGATGACGATAACTAAAATTACAAATTCACTGATATTGGTTAGTAAACAATTGTCAACATCCGGTCTGAATAGATCGGAAAATATATGATAAAACATAAAAATTCCGGAATACTTAATTAGTATATTGTGTAGTTTAATGAATATTAACTGACAAACCTAAGGAAAGCATAAATGAAAAGTAGATTTAAAAATAAAATCCACTAACAACGCATGCATATAAAATTGTTGTAAATAAATTGTAATGTAATAAAATAAACCTCGGGGAAAAAAAAATTAAATTTGTAAGGAAAGCACAAATAAATTTGTGTTAAACACAAGTAAATTGTGTTTATTCCAATGCAATGAGATCCGCCTCAGGAGGCAATATTTTAAAGAACTAGGTACGGTTGTAATGGTATAAATGCCTAAAATTCCAACATTTTTCAAGTTGTTTATGAAAAGTAAATAAATGCATAATTACGAATATGATGTCAAGTGCAAGCGATAAATCCGTGAAAATAATCGTGCAAAGCGTTGCTAAGCAACACTAGCATCCGCTAAATGCACGATGTTTACCGAAAATTAACATATTCAAGGCAATTTTTACTATAAAATTTGAAAATGTATATAGAGCGCAGCCCTCGAGCAAAACGAAACATGATTCATTAAAATATAATTAAAAAGAGAAAAGATTTAAAGATAATTACATTTTGCTCGAGACCTGCGCTGATAGTTAAATTTCCCGTTTTGTGACGAGTTTTAGTGGTGGCTTCAGCCGGGCAGATGCGTTTTATTCGCTGTATAATCAATTATCGATAACAACAATTGGACAAGATAAGATGAATTTATCTTCAGTTACTTTCATTACAAAAAAATGATATCTATGATAAATTATTATCATGATAATGAATATAGGACGTGATCATTTTTGTTTTCACGATAGGTCTACCTTCAACTGTTTTTAATGTTTGGCCTACCGTATACTGTTGACTGATGCTTTCCTTTTGTTTTCCCCGTACTTGTAAGTTTTGTATAGTTTTTTCCTCATTCACACTACATACTTTGAGCTTCTTGAAACGATTCTTCGATTTGGCAAATGATTAAAAACAAGATTATTAGATGTATATTCGCAATACTTCACTCTCAAGCTCTCGAAAGGCCTTCGGTAACAAAGTAGCACTTTTTCCACCGCATAATATTCCTATTTGTTTACACAACACAAGAAAACATCATTACTTCAACAATAAGTCCCATATTTTTATAGAAATGTTCGGTGAATGATCCATTCACTCAGAAAATATCAGTAAATTTCATTTGAAGCATTTCAAACGCATGTACAGAACAAGTTTGTTTACATGACGTCACATTCTTTGAGTAAGGTGGGTCGTAAGTGAAAGAAATTAGGCTAAAGCAATTTTTTTACTCGACATTGTGAGAGGACTCCCGACTTCGTCAAACAAAAGGTTGCAGATGTAGACTGTGATATACAATAAAATATTTAAAATAGTAAGTAAGTAAGTAAGTAAATATTTTATTATAGTGACATGTGTATGTCATGAGTATAGTACAATACAATATTATACATTATCGAATTACACCCGGCCCATTGGACCTATATGTCACTAAAATAAGTTTACATGACACATCTTCAATGCTTAAAATCAATTCAGCTGACAAGTAATTGATGATAACCATATAAAGGTCATATAGGCCTATGGTCTGACATTCACACCTTGCCGCGATCATGTCGTGCGTTTAGTCATAGTCGTGCGTATGTATTTTCTTTTTTTTTCAGTTTTACTTTTTTTCTGCATCAGTGAATATAATTTTTTGCAAGCACAGGTTCATTTACTTCATGTTCTTATATGTGCGCTGTAAAAATAATATTTGTACCGATAAAGCTGATGATAGTCTACAAACGTAAAGTCACGCGTTGAAACATCTTCCCAAGTAAAGGGTTTTTGATCCGCTCTGCTCTACATAAACCATTGACCGAAAAGACAATACATATGCGGGTTAACGATTACGCCATCTAGTGAGAGTACTAATTTTTAAACTTTTGTGACCTCTTGTTCTGACTAATCAGGGAATGCTTTATAAACAGAAACAGTATAGCAATATGGCTGCTCCCATGAACAAAATCAAATTCGTAGAAAATATGGATTCATTCGGACTAAAAACCGATAACAGTAAGTTAAATACTTACTATTCCGTCTCAAATTTATTTGACAGGGGTTCAACATTGATCAATTCACAATTAACATCATTATTGAAACAACATTTCTCATTGGATCATGCAAACTTGTACGACACCAACCAGCGTGCGAGGTTTCTAACCCCGTCAAACTCCCTATTCGGTCAAGGGTTTATGTAGAGCGGAGCGGATCAGAAACCCTAGAATTGGGAAGAAAGTTGAAAGCGTTATACTTACCATTAGTATTTAAAATAAATCAAATCCATGCAAACAAGACTTTATTACTTCTGTATTGTTTGCACAAACATACAAACATGAGAGAGAGAGAGAGAGAGAGAGAGAGAGAGAGAGAGAGAGAGAGAGAGAGAGAGAGAGAGAGAGAGATGGTGCAGCTCGCAGACTGATTTGATTGACAGGTGAAACACGTGGACCAAAACTGTTTAGTTAAATGGATCGATTAAACCGCAGTATGCATTATTTATGGTTAATTGATTATAAAGATTTTAAAATATTTCATATCAATGTATTGCACATTTGAGAATAAAATGACTATCATGCATCAAAAACTGATGCAATAGTTTGTTTGTTTCTTGGAACAAATGATACCTAAAATATTATACGGCGCGCGGTAAAAATTGTACATCACATGTAAGTAATAAATAAGGAAAATATTTAAACTCTTTCTAAATATATGAAACTTTATATTATTCTCTTGAAGAAAGTACAAATGTCTGTAATCATGTCTTTATATAGTTTTGATAACGGTAAATGTTATAAAAAGGGTAAGCTAAATGTATGTCTATCGTTATGATTCTACATGCTATATATGAACTCGCTGTTATATAACCGACCAATCTGCATGCTATTAAAGTTCGGTACAGTTAATTCATTGAATAAATAAACTGAATATACTTTCATTTATCAAGAGTATAATGTTTGTACCGTTTTCCCTTACATTTTATGTCACATACTGTATATACATTATTTTGCAGGGGTACTTTATATCGCAACTCAACTGTTTAGAATCAAATCGCGAGAATATAAAATCGCGAACGCCAAACTTTAATCATAGTTTCAATTAGTTTACATCTGTCCGAAAAATAAAAGCGAGATTTTAAAACCCGCGATATGTGCTTCTTGTGATCTTACGCGGAAATTAATTCCTCGAATTTCATTAGGAAAGTGCCGTTAGGGAGGTTTTCTCGGGTGTCAATTTCAACTGTTACCCATTGTCAACGCAAAGCGAGGTTGACAATGGTGTTTGAGGGGTCTCATTTTCAACTGTTACCCTCCCTAACAGGCACTTTTTATTTAATTATACTGAATGTCTTAATTTAAGAGAAAATTCTACTACTTTTATATAGAAATGACGTGAATTCTACGGCGAACCGTACGCACATAATTTACGCGCATGTAACAATTCGTTTTGTTATACGTTCATGTTAAATACTGAAATCTGATTGGTTAAGACGCAGTTAATAATATTTACTATTACCCTCAGCGTTAGCAACGCACTTGGCAACGGGTAACATTAAAAAATGTTACATGCGCGAAAATTATGCGCGTACGGTTCGCTGTAGAATTAACGTTATTCCTATATAAAAGCAGTAAAATTTTCTTAAAAATTTTAAAAAAGACATTCAGTATAACAAAATAAATAGTGCCTGTTTGGGAGGATAACAGTTGAAATTGACACCCCTCGAAAACCATTGTCAACCTCCGCTTCGCGTCGGTTGACAATGGTTTTCTCGGGGTGTCAATTTCAACTGTTACCCTCCCAAACAGGCACTGTTTATATAGTGTTACCCGTTGCAAAGTGTGTTACTAACGCTGAGGGTAATAGAACGGATTATCAACTGCGTCTAAACCATACAGATTTAAGTATTTAACATGAAGGTATAATGAACAGCTACTGACTTTTGAGGTTTGGTTGTTAATATCCCGAAAGGCTAGGTACATGTAAATCTGCATGCAAATGTATTTTTCAATTTTTTACCAAAAACTATTGTTTTTAAAATATGTGAAATGGAAAGGAAGGTTACCGCAGGTAAGTGTTGATTTAAATTATATAGAAATATCAACGGTAATTACTGATCGCATCTTTGTTTGCCTTCCGGAAATAACAAAAACAAAAAAAACAAAAAACGTCTAAGTAAATCGATTACGGTGACGCTTTATATTTTCTCTTTCCATGTCTCATACAGGGGACAAAGAAATTCTGAATATGGGCGACAAGTGCAAGATGAAAAAAGACAATCGGATTATTTATGGCTTAAATGCATTTATACTCAACGATTTTAGGCATGCATATCTCAAACAAAACTCATCGTCGATGCTATATAGCGAATGCGAAGATACAAACACCCAATAACAAAAACAAGTTGTTACCTTTTCAAGAAAATCCCGATTTCGTATATTGAAACTACACTGCGAGCCTAAATCCTAACGAAACTAGTTTAGATGCAAATTGAAATACGGAAATAAATAAGATTATGTTTAATTGTTAAAGACTATAATAATTTACAATATTTATTTTATTTTATTAAATATCAACACTTTCAAAAGAGAATGTATAAAAAATGTAACGTTATTGTAAAGGCAGATGTGTTAACATTGATTTATATATGGAGCACTAAAATTTGAACTTTCCAGGAACGCACGAGATATTGGACTTATTATTTACTGTGAATAGATATAAGTTGATTATTATATGTATATGATAATGGTCATTATACAACTTACCGTCTTATTTAAAGTTACCATTATAAAGTGATTCATATGAATTCCATTGCGTACGTGTATAACGTTACGATGCTAAATGCGACGTCATTATAACGTGACTAAAATGACACACTATTTGAGCAGTGACACACACAAAAATTATGAAGAAAAAATCAAAACTGTTCTATTTCATGAAGTTACATATTAATGTCTACCTTTTAGTAAAATATCATTCGATTTAGAGATAGGGCCATTTTTGGCATATACCGTACCTAGTTCTTTGAAAAATCTCAGGAAAACACAAGTTCCAGTGCAATGAGATCCGCCTCAGGGAGGCAAAAATTAAATATGAAAAATCTCAGGAAAACATAAGTAAATTGTGATGATTCCATTGCAATGAGATCCGCCTCAGGGAGGCTAAAGAAATATGAAAAATCTCAGGAAAAAACAAGTAAATTGTGTTGATTCCAGTGCAATGAGATCCACCTCAGGGAGGCAAAAATTAAATATGAAAAATCTCAGGAAAACGCAAGTAAATTGTGATGATTCCAGTGCAATGAGATCCGCCTCAGGGAGGCTAAAGAAATATGAAAACTCTCAGGAAAACACAAGTAAATTGTGTTGATTCCAGTGCAATGAGATCCGCCTCAGGGAGGCAAAAATTAAATATGAAAAATCTCAGGAAAACACAAGTAAATTGTGATGATTCCAGTGCAATGAGATCCGCCTCAGGGAGGCTAAAGAAATATGAAATATCTCTGGAAAACACCAATAAATTGTGATGATTCCAGTGCAATGGGATCCGCCTCAGAGAGGCAAAAATTACATATGAAAATTATAATGAAAACACTGGTAAATTATGCTTATTCCAGTGCAATAAGATCTGCCTCAGTGAGGCAATAAAAATTTGAACATTTACAGGAAAACACAAGCAAATTATGATAAAACTATGTGATGGATATCAAATACGGGATTCCATTCCTTGCTTATTACAAGAAATAAAATAATACTAAATATGTATGTAGATCTACATATATAACGTTATAGATATATATATATGATTACTTTGAAATTACAAGAGATAATCGCCCGAAACTTTAACGCATTCTAGACAAAATAAGTCCGCGCAAACTTCTATAGAGATGAACGTTGCCTTGTTTATTGAGGTGGACGCCGTCAAAAAGAAATTTATGGTCACACGCCTTGAACTTGGGCGAAGGGAAGAGGTCATTATGCTCCCAGAATGAAGCGAATTCAAATCTGTGCAGAGAAGATTTGAGAAGGATATTTACTTCATCCACAGTACTGTTGTAATCAAAACATTGCTTAAATCGTGGCAACAATTTACACACATGGATCTGAGCGACTCCAAATCTATAGTGCAGTACCGATACAAGAGATTCAATATTTGCTGCCAATTCTTCGGAAGACGTCGCACGTCGAACATCATTGCCCCCAACAATTAGAATTATGTTACGAAGTTTTACTTTTTCAATGAAACTCGCATCCTCGCGGAGAATGCCCGAAATAGTGCGACCTCCCACTCCTCTATAAAATATCCTATGACTTGCTCTTAGACCAAGATCCTCACAGTACCTAACATCCTCATTACTTACTAGGAATTGTTGAAAGCGGCGTACAATTGAATGACCCAATATAAGTACTTTATTGGGCTCCATCAGTAAAATAAAATAAAAATATAAACCTTACCGCTTTATAGATCGCTTTGAAAATTTTCAATGCTTAGCTATCGGCGTCCTGAAAGAAGTGAGAACCCACGCTATTAAAATGACGCTCCCAAGATTTTACCGCGGAATAAATTCATTGGTTACCTCCGGCGACGTTGATTTTGTGTCCATATATGAAGATGCTGAATAACTTTTACAATACCGCAGGAAAGATAACTCTCGCAAACTTAACAGAAATCATCAATATGCATAAAATATTTTAAGAAATCTTAAAAATCATTTGAAAAGGTAGTGAAATCCATCCCCAATATCATTGCAGGCACATAATTTACAACTTCTGTTTTCTCTAGGAATATTAAACCATCTACCTGTCTAAATAGGAAATTTAGCATTACTAGTTCTGAAATTACAATATTTCTTACATAATTTTGTTGAAAAAGTCGATAAATACTTTTAAAAATTCAGTGACTTTTTAAAAATCCTATTATTAAAACCTTTTGGAGAATTATGTACCTTGCTATACCATGATTACTTAAATTGGTCTCATAAAATATTGTATACCTTAGATTTTAACCAGGGTATGTTTATTGTGTTTTGATACCATATATATATATGTCAATCCACATTGATAGAACGTTTTCTTAATGTCTTCGCACCATGGGTTATTAAAACTCTTTAAAATATTAAGTTTTGCTGACAATTTTGGAAATTAACTAATTTACTCGAGAAGGAAATCATTCTAACTTTCACATTAATTGCTAAGGGGTATCTTCCAAGTTCCCCATTTACCATAAAGTTTGGTGTTGAGGTTCTCAAGTTCAATATATGTTTATAAAATTTTAAATGTAGTTTCTCAAGGACGTTAGTGTTATGAAAACCCCAAACTTCCAATATAATAATCTTGGTTTGATAATTTTATCGAACATGTCTATTTTACAGTCAATTGCTGAATTATTGGTTCTATACTTCCCAATAAACCATACATTGCTTTTGTAGCTTTGTCAAACAGTTATCTAACATTAAGATTAAAAGAGTTGCTTTTACAAAAAGTAACACCCAGGTATTTAAAATTGTTAACAATTTCTAATTGGGAACCTTCAAAAGTAAAACATTTGGTTTGATTACCTCTACCAAATATTACAACTTTATTTTTTTTACTGTTAACCTTAAGACGCGATGTACATGTACTGTTTTAGATAATTTAAAGCTAGCAATGATTACAAGTTCGTGTTTAGATTTTTTAAAGAAATCCAATTTGAATTTGCTGCCCAAACGTTTTGGGAGCATTATTTTATTTATTATAAATAATGATATAAAAATTAGTTGTCAAAAAGTTTATGGAGCCTATTTTTTTATATAAATAATACATTTTCTTTTGGGGGGGGGGTTGACCCACTTCTTTGGAAAAATGTCCTAATGACAAAGGGTAAATACATGTAAATTGTGTGTACAGCATCTAATATAATATGTAAATAGCAATAAGAATATAACTTGCAAAGTTTGTTGTATAATACATGTACAGTGTAGATGCATTCCGGCAGATAAGATACTAGTAATTTCAGAGAACGCTCAGAAACATGAAAGAAGTTTTTTTTAAATTAAGAAATGTTAGTGTCACCATGTGCAGTGTCACCATGTGCTGCTTATTTAAAAATGCATTTTAGCTGCATATACAAGCGCTAAATTATTCATGTGTCGACAAATACCCCATGTTAATAAATGAGCTAACTCATTGCATTAACGTGTATATTTGTTCACGTGTCCACAAATATCCCATGGAACAAATGAGCCAACTCATTGTATTAACATGTAAACACGTTTTGAGTCATTACATTCTAATTTAATTTAGACGTAAATTATAGTTTTAATTAAACCTAAGAGTATTTAACTTGTGCCCGATTTAATTCTTTGACAAAATCAGATTATAATTTATTGCTTAAGGAACTTGATAATCAATTTAATGAAGAATTTGGCCTTGACAAAAATAGTGGGTGCTTCTAAAACATTAAAAAAGCTACGAGAGAACAAAGTCTAAAGCTTTGGAGCTTGTATTGAGATTTCAGTAAAATTAATCAAGATTCACGATTCAATACTTCTGCACGTTTTCATTTCTATATTACTCTCATTAAAATAGGACCACCTTCTTTTATTCCACTACGCTTTAATTTTTTATACATGCAGGAAACTGTTGTTAGTTAACTTTATGAAATTATTGGTGTTCGTTATTTCCATGATTTTACATTCTTGCACTTTCACACAAAACAAAAACAATGAGTAATAAGTGCTCGCGTAAAATTATAAAAATAACCAACAATATCGGCAACGTTGCATACTGATTTACACATAAAAAGTAAACAAAATTAACAATGTTAAGAGTATTAATTATAGCAATAAGCGTGGGATAAAAGAAACATACGTTTCGATCCTGAACAAATAATTTTTTTAAACTTCAATTTTAATTCAAACACATTCACGAATTATTTGAAATGAACATGTATCTGTATCGCACATTATTATGTTTAAATTAAAGATGTAGTCCCCATTTAGTTTTGTAGGTGTCTATGCTAATTTTTAGACTCTCGAAATCCATGCCAAGCTTGCAAAAATGATTATTATCATAAAAATATATAGTAAATTAGAACTTGGTGAACTCATTGTATCTTATTGATACACGTAGGAGCAAAATAGTCGGTTTCAATTGTCTCTTTCAGGGCGAAACATCCCGCAGTCTCACTAAGCTTGCTGCGTATTTTCATTAACCGGAACGGGGGGGGGGGGGGGCAATTGCAGCAAATACACTACTGTTTACCATAAAAATGCAACTTTTCATTTAAAAGATTTGATTGCAGAATTTACGTTTTTAATTAAAACACAGTTAGATATAATAATGTAATAGGGAACAATATCAGTAAATATGAAATAAAGTAATTCAATATTTAAATCATCACGGATTAAAAAAAATATTAAAGCAACATAGAATTAAACAAGCCATTACGAAATTAAAAGAAATCAAAGTAAAATACGATAACCAATGATATGAAATCACCAAAGTGACAATCATGTGTAAATATACAGAAGAATAAAAAAGTTAAAGCAAAATGAGAAGAAAAAAGATCGACTTTTGGCGAAGTTTCTTTTTAGCTCACCTGAGCTGAATGCTCAAGTGAGCTTTTCTGATCACCTTTTGTCTGTCGTAAGTCTGTCCGTCTGTTTGTCCGTCCGTCCGTCTGTAAACTTTTCACATTTTAGACTTCTTCTCTAAAACCACTTTGCCAATTTCAACCAAATTTGGCACAAATCATCCTATAGAAAGATGATTAAAAATTGCAGAAATGAAAGACCGATCTTAATTTAAATCGGACAAAACCTCGAAACTGTAGAAAAAGGGTATGCATTTCAAAAAAACTCAAGAACTATTGAGTCAAATTCAACGTAATTTTGCATAAATAATCCTTATGGAAAGGAAAATATAAATTGCATAAATTATTGGGGAACTCTGTTTCAATTTTGAGTAATTAACGAAAATAAAAATAAAGAGATAATCGCTGTCAATCAGTTTATAACTTCGGGTTCGGTATTCCATATCGAAAACGAAAGCTGCCAAGTTTGAATGTTGACGCATGGCAAACAGGTCAAACTGACAAAGATGATTTTGCTTGTTGTGCAACAGTTTACATGCAGGGATACTTGAAAAATGCTTAATATATCAGTCAATTTAGATTCAACCTTTCGATGCGTTGACGTTTTCACTCATGACCGTGGTTTTACGTTGTTTTGAATTTCGTTTATGCTTTTTAACTTGAGAAGAAATATTGCCTGTATTTTGGAATGTTTACGTATCGAATCAAAAATAGACTTCGTTAAATCAGACAGTAAATATTTTACCTGCGCAAAATTAGCATAATCGGATGTACTAACAGCATATATTATAAATACTATACATTTTATTGGTAATTCGGTACGATCTCTACGTTATGGTTGAATATAATGCAACATGTTTTGTTAAGATGCACTGCATTTTCAGTCTAAACAGAGATAGTTTTTGCTGCTAGAAATAAATAGGTATATGTATATTCTGAAATATAAATTGTGCTCTTTCTTTGTTTTAGTGCATGTTTCTTCTGTTTTAATTGTTTACAATTTTCTCTTTACTAATCATTTTCAGTTGTGTCAAGTTTCGATTTATAAGCAATATACAGAGCTTTGCTCACATAACTGAGGCCATGCTTTTGTTCAATCTGAATAGGAAATATCTAGTTTAAAAATCTGAAGTTGAATGTAATTAACTTCTTAAGTTCTGTATCTTGCTTATAATTCTACGATTGACGCTGAAATTTTGATTTATCATTCGTTATGTCTCACTAAACGTTAAATACTTGTAAAGAAAAATTAAAAGGATGATATGCTATAACAACATTTTGGGGCCCTTTCCTTATACGATTAATCAACACCAATTTTGTTGGTTTTTCAGACACAATCAAATTAAAACGACCTCTTTAAAACAGTTCAAAACATTACTGTTATGGGGATTAATCTATTATCGCTATTCTTAAGAAAACATTACAGCGGAAAATCATCCTGATTTGTAGCCATTAGTTAACGTTGATTTTGAATAAAGATGAAAATAAAGTGTTGGCTTTAGTTAAATAGAGTGATGTGCCTGTATTTCATTGCAGTCTGAGGCTCATTGAGAGAGGGGGTGGGGGTAGACCTTATCGGAAATCTTGACAAACAAAAAAAAAGATTTTGACACTGGATGAAAAATCAAGTTTCAGCAAAACTGAAACTATGTGGAAACCTTGCTGAAACTTGAAGTTGAAGTTTTATGTATAGTTTCCGCACTGCGGAAACCATTATATCGATTCAGCAAGTATCCGTAAGGTTACTTGATGGTTTCCGCAATGCGGAAACTAAAATTGAAACGTGTGAAAAGTTGTGTAAATGATTATGGAAATATTAATCAGTTTCAGCACATGTTCGCTACGTTTCAGTGTGCTGAAACTTTATGTTAAGATTCCAAATAGTTTACGCATTGCTGAAACTATTACTAAAATTGATTTGAGTTTAATAGTGATAGCATTTATTATACCCCCGCTCCGCAGGAGAGGGGGTATACTGTTTTACCCTTGTGTGTGTGTCTGTTTGTCTGTCTGTCCTTCTGTCTGTCTGTCAGTCCGTAACAAAAATTTCTGTCGTATTTATCTCAGCAACTATTTATCGCAGATGCTTGAAATTTTAACACAGTGTTTGTTAAGAAGCACTTTTCCAAGATTTAGCGGGTTCTGATTGGTCAGTATTGGTGCACTTTATGATTCCGAGCGAAGGTTAAAATGGACAAGAATATGCTGTTGTAAAATGGAGAATTGAGAAACATTAATAGCCTCTACAACAAGGAGATAATGCAGGAACGAAGAACTCATGTCCAGGTAACTTATTTCACAACATAGATACTCCATAACATTTTCAAGGCTCTAATTTATCTCTCATTTGTAAACGAAATCTCGCGCATTCAAATCAAGATGGCGTCATTTTTTCAAACTTGGTTCGGCATTTTAATTCTTATTACCGTATCTCTTTAAAATATATACGTTTTGACCAAGTTACCCATTAACCAAGTTTATATTCACGATAATCAAGATTATTCAGGGTATACACACACACACACACACACACACACACACACACACACACACACACACACATATATATATATATATATATATATATATATATATATATATATATATATATATATATATATATAAACATCCCTAATATATGAATACTTGGTTGGTAAACGAGACGAACAATGAATCTTTCAAACACTATACAATTTTCAAACTCTAAATGTAACGTAAATATTTTTTAAAAAAATATTAATTTAATCCGGAAAATGAAACCTTTCACGTTTTTCTTTCTCAGCATTGACAGCATACAAGATCAATGTTTCCGGTTATTAGTTGCATCCTCTCTTCGATGAATGTTTTGACCAGCTGGACGATGTGAACGCAAGGTATTGCTTTGAAATTGATTATACATGTGTTGGATGTTTATAATTTACTGTAGTAATTTTTGGGAAATCCAGGTCTAAGTTCTTCAAAAGAAGGTTAATGGGGAGGGGTGGTGGTGGTGAAACATTCTTATTGTTCAACAAACAATAATTGAATTAAAATGAAAATAACATAGCTTCAAACATAAAATGAAACATTTTAGATCAGATACTACTGTAGTCATTGTATGACATAATTTAAACAGCAACTGACAACTGTATAGTTGCTTCATTATTCAGAATGAATTTAATGCTTTTATTACATGTTAGTCTGAATGTTTGTTGTTTCAAAATCTAAATGAAACTTTATTATTCTTGTTAAAGATAAATAAAACAGACATAAAGTACAGCCCAGTGAAAGGAACAAGTTTATCGCAAGAAAGAAAATTTTAATGCTTCCACTGTCCAGAACTACCAAGTCTGCTGTAACGATGATGTGATCGTATATGAGTGCTTCACCGGCCTGGACAATGCTCGAAAATCCCCCAAAAAGGCCTATTTCCATAAACTACGACTCAGGTTACATCAACAACAGCAAAGGACACTCCTTATTGATTCTAAAGGACACATTTCTACGACCTGACTAAACCTATGCAGAACAAGACTTTGTAGCTGCAAAGTGTTTTCATTTCAAAAAACCTATAAACTATAAATTACATGTTTTTATCAAATACCAGTATATTACAATGTCTGTCTGTAAGCTAGAATCTTAGAAAATCACATGGTTTTGACTTATCGAATGATTGATTAGACCTTGCAGATATTAACTTTCATTTTCTTAAATAATTCTTAAATAATTTGTTATATTTTCAAATATTGCATAAAATATTAAGACTTGAGGTAACATGTATCCTCCCACCTTCAAGTTGATATGTCTTAACTACTATTTTCTTCATTTTCTTTGTTTTAACATTGATAACTTAGTTTTTATTTGCAGCAATATATGAAAAATTAAGAAACCAATCTTAAATGTAAAAACACTGCATTAGGAGATGAATGCATGGGTCATAGAAATGATAAAATACACCAAACAATATTCAATTATGTCGTATATGAAAATATATAAAGACAACATATACCCCATGTATTACAATTTTTATATAACAAAATTACTTGCATGGAAAGTTGTTTCCATGTGGGTTTTATTTTAATCTGTGTTATGTGACTAATATTGGAATTAGCTTTTATATCATAAGTAAAATGCTGGTATTGATGAGAATTGTAAGGTGAATGATTTGTGTGATAGTTTGTATTTTATATATTCATGCTACAAAAAGCAAGTACATGTGCATGTAGTAATACATGACATATATCAACAATGTATATTTTACTTCGATTTAGAAATATTCATGTAGCTAAAGTAATGAAATGTAGGAACGTAAACCGTGTGTAAAAAGAATATTCACCAGTAATGAAGTGTGTTGCAATCAGCATAATTAATTAAATGTTTTCATCATTTTTTTGCACATGATTTGACAGACTGCTCCATTGTTAGCTTATTATCGACCAACAAGCTTTTCATATCTCTCTCTTGGTCATCTCTTAAATACTGACAGGCTTATGATATTAAAATCTGATCAGTTGGTACATCATGGGTGGAAATGAGAAGTTCACTTTGGACTTAATGGATTATCAAATAAAGATGTCAAATCCTGTTCTATTGTAAAACATTAGATTATGTAACTAACAAAGAAAAGGTTTATCCCAACTCGTAGGTGGGTCACTTTGACCTCATTTTGGAATTTATTGACATACATATTCAAATCAAATTTGGGTCATACAACTATAGTCAATTACTATCTTGTAGTGTATTTGGTTGGTTTTTTTTAACAAAGATTGACACTTTGGATTTTTCAAAAATATTTTATGTTGTACATATTCATTGTAGTTCAAAACAAATTGAGACAAGTGTATCATTTTCATGTAACAGTGAAGTTTTCTTTGTTTATTCATGCACATGCAGTTATTTTGTAAATTGCATTCATTTTTTTAAAAAAGTAAGATCTTTGTTGCATTTTTAAAAGGAGATTTGATATGCATTCAATCAAGAAGAAAACAAGAGTTTTTTTTTGCTTGTGCAATTTCATCATTTTTTAAATTAAAGTCCATAATAAGGGAATTGCCTATGGATGTTTCTTCATTATTGTATCTTGGCTGTATTTCATTTATTATTGGAAACAAAGTTTTTTGAACAAAAAAAATTTGGAACTGTTTGAAATTGTTTTGTTTTTACATAAAGTAGAAACCTTGCTCAGCTTTTGTGAAAGCAAAAAAATAAAAAGTTTCAGTAAGTTTCATTCGCGGAACCCCTTTGTAAACAAAATGTATCCCAATCGTATATAGAGGTTGAAACTATGCAGAAACTTTAGATTTAAGTGAGTTTCCGCCGCGGAAACCTTTTGTAAACAATATGTATCCCAAACGTATATTGAAACTATGCAGAAACTTTCAGTTAGTTTCCGTTGCGGAAACCATTTGGATTCGTAGACAGCCTAAGTTTCAGCACTGCGGAAACTTAATGAAACTTGAGGTTTCCGTGCTGAAACCTGTCGGAAACTTAAAGTAACCTTAAGTTTCCACAGAGTTTTCATCCAGTGTGAGTATGGCTTTGTCTAACTTTGCAAAAAAAAGTGTGGGGGGGACCCACTCCCCTCCACCCAGTTTCGACGCCTATGCATTGATTATACATGTAATAGCTCTTCAACATATCACACGACAACATTTTTCATTCGATTGTATATATCGATCAAGTGAGTAAGGTTATAAATCGTAGCACCAGTTCACGCCTGGTTCACAACAATCGTTTATAATGTGGATGACCAATTAAATTTGTGAATGTTTTTAATTTGAGCACCTTACGGTAGAATTTTCCTCTAGCAAATATACGATTTTTTAAAATAAAATACAATAGCTAGCTAGTACAATGTAGTTGAAGATGAATATGTACCTAAATGCATATGCTCATAATTTGATCGTTTTATAAAGTGAGGAGGCAGAACTACAATAAAGGGAATTGGAAGTTAAGAGTGTACCCCTACCAAAATTTAGTTTTATATCTTGCATAGGATCTTTAGGATCGTATTTTTGGTAAAAATGGTATTTCATAAGGGTACAATATCGTAGAAAGTGTAGGAAAATATATGTAAAATTTGGATACCGTTTATTTTATGGTATTTTTTTCTTGTTTTTCTACCGAGGGGCCATATGGCACAATATCCTTTGAACACCAATATAAAGCCATTGTTGCTCAGGTGAGCGATGTGGCCCCATGGGCCTCTTGTTTCAAATGCATATGCACAGGAATCCAAAGCGCATATATTGGCACCATATATTTTTAAAATGTCATGTTCATTGTACTTAGTCATTGATAATTGACAATTTAAAAAAAAGTCTTTGAATTGCACATGTAGTTTATAAAATCAGTTTTTTACTAGACTAAAATATAATTTTTTCAGAAATAATGAACGTGCGTTAAAAAAAACTACATATTACATTTTTAATGTGCATGGAGCCGCCCCGGATTATATAAAAAAGAATATGTATTGATGCATATGCATTATTATTAAAAGTTATTAATAAGTTATCTAATAAGAATTTAATAATGATATCTTCAAAAGCAAAGATTATAACAAATAAAACAATGGGGCTATATACCTAACATTAACATGACGTTGATAAAAATAATAACGTACAATGTAACGTTGCAAGGTAAACAACGTCATAATTAGGTAAAAAAAAATCCTTAACTTTAAATGCTAAATAAAGATATTTATGGTTTTTGGATCTTTGTGAAACTTCAAATCTTTAATCTTCTGAGATATATAAGTATAAATCCATAAAAATCTGGAATTGTGAAAAAATGCCATCAGGACCATTTTCTCATGGGCGCAATCATATATATTTGGGTCGAAAGAACTCCGCTTTCACCATTTAAAATATCGCGCGGTGGTAGAAAAAAGACTGAAATAGTGCCGAATAATCTTAAATTATCTTATCTCAAAGAGCGGCGAAGTCATCCAAGCTCAAAAATTAAGATTAAAAAGGAGATTGCGCATGCTCGAGATGTAGACGGACGTTTTTTTCGGAGAGCTTAAGAATTATACCAAAAAACTGTGTCTCTAGCTATTTAAGAGAATTATGTTATACGCAGCTACAGTGATAGTGAGCAGTTAAAAGTGTTTTTTGTGGACTGGAATATTTATTTCTGGTAAAAAAAGTGAAGAAGAAAACATTCCGTGTCTTAAAGTTGTGGGGACCGGTGAACGATACTCAGAACCTGTTTTTGCACAATGGCATCCAAAAAGCGAAACACAAGACTAACAGAAGTAGATAAAGAAACGGAGAACTTCGATACCTCTGACAAAGGTGAAATCTCCCAGAGCAGGGATATCATGCAAGGTATTGCAAGTATACAAAATACTTTAGCTAACTTTTTATTACGTTTAGACGGTCAAGGTAAACATTTAGACGATCTCACACAGGAGATAAGAGCGAGAGATGGAATCACTGAAAGGCTTGAGAAGGTCCAAGACCAGACAGTTGAGACCGAGAACCTAATTTCAGAACTGCAGGAGAAAAACAAAAAGATGGAGAGAGAGATGAGCCGCTTACGCGACTATGTAATACGCTTAGAGTATTGTGTTAATGTTCAAAGAGATCAAATAATAGATCTGAAGATAAAGTATATGGAAAACAATGTAATTGTTAATGGCATAGAAGAGAAAGGCACAGCAAATGAACCTGAAAACCTTGCTGCCATTATCAGGAACATTCTTATAACAGAGATGGAAATGAAACCAGAAATGGCGGATCGCTTGCAGATCTCGAAAATGTTTCGTATGGGTGAATTTGACAAACGTAGGAAATATCCGAGACCAGTCTGCATTCAATTCGCCTACCGAAACCACAAGGATCTGGTAATGAGTGGGGTCAAGGTGCTAAAAGCAAAGAAATCACCATTCCGATTTGCACAGCAGCAACCAGAAGAAGTAAGAGAGAAAAGGAAACAACTTTTTGAAGTTCAGAAAAAATATACTGAAAAAGGCATAGAAACTAAGATGAATGGAACGAAACTCATATTCACTCAGAGCAACTCTGTCTATAGAGATAAACTCGGTTCACGACCTACTGCCGATGAGATCATTACCGACGACGAGGTCAACATAACGGTAAACCCTGGGAAGTCTGTCGAGGACAATGGAAACCGGTTTATTGGCCATGCAGTATCTGTCGAGTCTTTCAAGCAGGTCAGGAAATCTATTGTGGAAGTGATGCGCATCAATACCATTTCAAGTGCGAGTCATAACATATATGCGTACCGATTTACCAGCCCAGACGGTTCCACTCATGAGGGTTCTGATGATGATGGCGAATTTGGAGCGGGACGAGCGCTACTGAAAACCCTGATTGACAACGAAGTGACTAACACGCTGGTTGTGGTCTCGCGCTGGTACGGTAGTAAGATCGGTCCTCGAAGATTCACCCACATTAACGATGCAGGTATGAGTGCCGTAAAGAACATGCAGGTACCTGTTATTTCGTGAACTCACCAGTCGAGTATTGTGCGTTCGTGACTATTGTCTATGCAAGTTCAAACTTTAGTATTAGGACTTCCCACTGAGTTCCCCACAATTATGCCTTATCTTTTAAAGGTAATCATGGTATAAATTACCATTTGTTTTTCATAAAAAAAACCTTGTATATATGTAACGTATTATCATTACTATATATATTCTCTTTTTCCCCTTCTTTTTGTAAACTTGCATGTCTATCATTATACAATGGTTTTTGTTAAAAAAAAAAACCCCAAAAACATGTAATTGATTATGGTTGAAAACTCGTTCGGTTAATGGATACCCGTTAGTCAAGATTTTTAACTTAAAATTTCAGCCATTTTTCTGTAAAAGTTTATCCAACCGGAACGCATGAATACGGATCCGGTTTTACCTTTTATTTTACCATGTTACCTTCCGACTATGAGTTGGAATGTTTTTTCCCACATGTATGTAAGTTTAACGGTTACTTTTTTTTTTCTTTTGTTGTTTATCTTTTTTTTCTTACTAAACAACGGAAAGATTATTTATCCACATAACACAGGGTGAAGCAGATTTTATAGTCTATTATGTCACATTTTTTTCTCTTTAAGTGACTCATTATCCCTTTCTCAAGTTTCTGTTTTGTTGCAGTTTAAGACACATGTATTTTGATTTTTTAGTCGTCGATATCTATGAGTCAACTGCCCCGAAAACGCATCTCAATATCTTTTATACAATGGTTAAGACTATGGATGACTCCTTCATCACGATCGGAAAATATGAAACTTGTAATGATAAACTATTTTTTTTCCATTTAGAGCAACATATTATTTTTGGTATATTCTGCTCTCGCAAATTCAGAACCTTATTTTTCCATGCTTCTTTTTTGGCATGCATCAATTCCCTCATTTTTTTCTACATCTTTTATAAGAATAGTTTGGCTTTCTGCTTTCTTATTTTTTGGGGTACACTGTTTATCTGCATCACTTTTTACTTATCATGGATGAAAAAACAAAGGAAAACCTTCTTAAAGTTCTTACATTAAATTGTCAAGGCCTGGGGGATAAAAATAAGCGAAAGGATGTTTTTAACAATCTTAAATCAAAGAACTGTAATATTTACATGTTACAAGATACCCATTTTACAAAAGAAGATGAAAATATAATTAAAACACAATGGGGGTATGAAGTATTTTTTAGTTCCTTTAAATCAAATGCTAGAGGAGTTGCTACTCTGGTGAATAATAATTGTGAATTTAAGTCCTTAAATGTAATTCAAGATGATTCGGGAAACTACTTGATTCTAGATGTAGAAATTGAAGATATTCCATTCATACTTATAAATATATACGGTCCCAACAATGACATACCACAATTCTATTCAGAATTGAAAAGCAAAATTGAAGACATCTATACCTCACAGCACATTATTTTAGGAGGGGATTTCAATCTTATATTAGATAAAGATCTTGATTCTATGAATTATAAAAATCTTAATAACCCTAAAGCCAGAACTGAAGTGTTAAAGCTAATTGACACATTCAACCTTAAAGATGTCTTCCGAGAACAATGTCCTTTTTTGAAAAGATACACTTGGAGGAAAAAAAACCCTATTAAGCAGGCTAGGCTTGACTTCTTCCTAATTTCGGAATCATTACAAACTATGTCACCATGTATTAAACATGAAAACAGTTATCGTTCTGATCATTCCCCAGTCTTATTCCAATGCAAATTAAATGAATTTATAAAAGGGAAAGGTTTTTGGAAATTTAATAATTCACTCCTAACCGATAAAGACTACATCAATATCATTAACAAATTACTAAACAACATAATATGTCAATACTCATGCCATGTATATAATAAAGAAAGTATCAGTACAATTAGAAATGAAGATCTCTGCCTTACAATTAATGATCAATTATTTCTTGACACATTACTTATGGAAATTAGGGGCAAAACAATTTCTTATGCTAGTTACAAAAAGAAAAAACAAAATCAAAGAAAATTAAAACTGGAAAAAGAAATAACTGAAATTGAGCAAAACTTAACCCAAAACACAATTGCCGAACTTAATGAGAAACAGAATGAATTAGAGCAAATTAGGAGTAATATATTAAAAGGACAATGTATAAGATCCAAAGCTAAATGGATTGAAGAAGGAGAAAAACCCACAAAGTATTTTTTGGGTCTAGAGTCGAGAAACTATATTAGCAAACAAATTCCAAGAATACAAAAAGATGACGGGTCAATTATTACCGACCAATTCAAAATTCTAAATGAAATAAAAATGTTTTATGATAATCTTTATAGAAAAAGAGAGACTATTTATACAGAGGATTTCCGATTAAAATTAAACAAATTTAATGTAACAAAGTTAACAAAAGAAGAATCTAATAGTTTAGAGGGACCAATAAATAATACTGAAGTCTATAATTTTCTGAAAAAAATGAAGAATGACAAAAGTCCCGGCCCAGATGGTTTCACCTGTGAATTCTTTAAGTTTTTTTGGAAAGACATTGGTGTTTTTGTGACTAGAGCTATTAATAATTCTTATGAAATAGGTCAATTCTCAGACCATAATAAACTTGGTATAATTACTTGTATACCAAAAGCAGGAAAACCTAAACAGTATCTGAAAAATTGGCGCCCTATTACCCTTTTAAATGTTGTCTATAAAATAGCATCAGGATGTATAGCAGAACGTATTAAAGTACACTTAGATAAACTAATAAATACAGACCAAACCGGGTTCATTAAAGGAAGATTTATTGGAGAAAATATAAGACTAATCTATGACATTATACAATATACAGATTATAAACAAATTCCTGGACTGCTTATGCTAATATATTTTGAAAAGGCTTTTGACACAATTTCCTGGGAATTTATCAATCAAACATTAGATTTTTTCAACTTTGGTAATAAGCTCAAAAAATGGATTAATACATTTTATAAAGGAATAAAGTCATGTGTTTTACAGAATGGGCTCAGCTCAGATTACATATACCCTCAAAGAGGTTGCAGACAAGGAGACCCTATATCGCCCTATCTCTTTCTCCTATGTGCAGAAATTCTTGGAATAATAATTCGAAATAATAAAGACATAACAGGTATTAAAATTGGAAATGTAGAATATAAGCTGTCCCAATATGCAGACGATACATCCCTTATTTCTGATGGCTCTCCCCTAACACTTGATGGCATTCTAAGAGAATTAGACTTCTTTGAAAATATATCTGGTCTTAAAATTAATTTCCAAAAAACAAAAATGGTATGGATAGGTAGCAAAAAATTTTCTAAAGATGTTTTTCACCATACTCGATGGAAGCTAGACTGGAACAACACAGCATTTGACCTTCTCGGAATTAAATTTTCAATTAACCTTGAAGAAATGTCCGAGCTAAACTATTCTCCTAAATTATCAGAAATCAATAAAATAATGAATCAATGGAAACATAGAAAGCTAACACCGATAGGGAGACTTAAAATAATAAAATCATTAATTATACCAAAATTAAATCACTTAATATTAAGTATACCCAATCCAGATACAAACTTGATAAACAAATTGGAAAACGATTTGTACCACTTTCTATGGGGATGCAACATGCATAAAATAAAGAAAAATACTGTAATACAAGATTATAAATATGGAGGGCTAAAAATGATTGATTACCCAGCATTTATCATTGCCCTTAAATCCAGCTGGATAAAAAGATTAATTAATTCTAATGCAAAATGGGTAAAACTTTTAGAAACAACCTTAGAAATTGAAATATCAGATTTATGGAAAAGAGGATTAGATTTTACTTTTGAAATGATTAGAAAAATACCAAATCTATTTTGGAAAGAAGTGTTACTTAGCTGGGCAAAAGTAATAAAATCAACAAGTAAACAAACTGAAAAACAATTTAATAATGAACTTTTATGGGACAACCCAAACATTCTGATAGGAAATTCCTCAGTATTTTTAAAAAAATATTTTAGAGTAGGGTTTACACTAACTAGTGATTTGTTTGACTGTAATGGGAATTTTCTTAGCTTAGAAATACTAAATAACATGAAAGTGAATACAAATTTTATTGAATATGCAGGTCTAAAAAAAGCTGTAAAAAAACACATAGATAATACAGATATGAGCAAAGAACATGGACCTAAAATTCCAAACTCTATTTATCTTTTTTATAGGAATACAAAAGGATGTAAGGAAATGTATAACATTTTAATTGAAAATAAAAAAGAACCGATAACATCATCAATTAGATGGAGAGATCTTGGAGAAAATTTCACCGATTTAGAATGGAATAGAATCTACTGTCTCTGTTTTAAAGCGGTCCAAGAAAGTAAACTCAACTGGCTTCAATATCAAATTTTACATAGAATTATACCTACAAATTATTATCTGCACAAGTTGAAATTAATTGATTCTCCCTTATGTAGCTTCTGTAAAACAAATATTGAAACAATTGATCATCTGTTTTATGAATGTTTCTATGTAAAAGAACTATGGTGTAATATTGAGGAATGGTTTTTAAATCAATTTGATATTTGCATAGTTTTTGATAGGAAATCTGTTTTATTTGGTAAATTTCTAAAACAAAGCATCTATAAAATGTATAATTTAATATTGATGGTTATTAAATGGTATATTTTTGCTACCAAATATAACAAAAACCCTCATCTAAGTTTTGAATTAGTAAAACAAATAATAAAAAACAGGATTCTGCTTGAAAAATATATGCTATTGAAAAACTGTAGATACTCAGATTATGAAAACCACTGGCAAACAATTTGTGAGAAATTATAACAAGTTTTAGGACATCTGTGATTGCTTAAACTATTTCTTTCTTTTTTTAAAATTATATTGACTTGAACAAATATATTGATAATGTACCCCCCCCCCCTTTTTTTCTTTTGTATTTTTGTATCTTCTTCTGTATCTCCCTTTTTCTCTTTTCATTTACTGCTATCATCTATTTATTTATTTTTTTTTTCAAAAAAACACGTTTTTACACTACACGGCTAATATGTTTTTCTTTAGATTAATAAGTTATTACAATATGTAGAATCTTGAAATGTATGAAATATGTCTGAAATATGTGTGTATGTGGATTTATGTGTAAACAAAAATAAAAAAAATAAAAAAAATAAAAAAAAAAAAAGATTAAAAAGGCGTATTTTTGTTTTATTATAAAGAACAAAAAACATTATCAAATTAAGATATTTCATTTGACATGAAAAGAATTCTTTTAACTCAAATCTCAGACTTAAGTCTGAGTTTTTTCTCAAATATTTGAGACTCAAATCTCTGCATTTCACAAAAAAAAATCTTAGTCGTGTTTTTTACTCCATTTGAGAAAAAACTTAAGTTACCTCCATAGAAGACTTAAGTCAGATCTCAAATATGAATATTTCATTAACATCACTAATAGAGCATTATATTGTCTGTAATTTTTATTTATTAGATCTATTCCATTCAATGATCAGCGTATATGCAATATTTCATCAAGGTTTGATAAATATTTTTTTCATTAAAAAATAATAATTTTGGCGGAGTTATCTCCTTTGACAAAAATGTAAACAAAGTGAAACTAATTCATTTGTTTGTGTTAAATGGAATAACTGTGCAGTGATTCTACTTTCTAATGAATTTAAGGTAACCATAATGTATTTAAAGTGATCTTTTTTTTTTGTTATATAATATATAAGATCATGAATAGATATCATCTATACTTAGCATAGCGAAGTGTACATTTCATGACTTATTAACATTTTATGACTCTTGTTAATTTAATCCGATTTTCCTCTGTTGAAAACATTAGCAGACGTTTGTTTTTATTGAGAATAAATTAAAAAAAAAACAAGAGAAGTTATAAGGGGCCACTTGTGACAATGAACATTTTTGACTCAGCTAAGTAAAAAATTTGACTCAGCTGAGAAATGACTAGGTTTGATTTGTGAAATGCAATTTGAGAAAAATCTCAGCTGAGTAAAATTTTCAGGATTTGAGTTTAAACTTAAGTAAAAACTTAAGTTTTTTTTGTGAAATCGGAGCCTGTTATCTCCTCCTAAACGAAAAGAGATATTGAGTTCAAAGAACTTTATATGATATTAGTCAAATCTGGCCCCAATAATATGCTATTTTTGAAGTGATTCAGGCACCATAATTTGTTGTGTTATTTTATAAAAGAGTTGACATAAAACACGTTTTTCACATAATTATTTGATTTATATGCACTCACTTTCAGTATATGACGCCAGAAGTGACGCTATTTTTATAATTCAATCAAAATCAGTCAAAAATGGACACTTTTCTTATCTTCTTTTGAATGGGAAATATAAAGCGACTCTTTGAACAAGAACGAACTTTTTGTCACTAATAATTACTGGAGAGATACATCTTTGGTAAAGATATTTTGTTTGTTCAAGCAATCGCTTAATGTTTCCTTTTATATCTTTGTAATAAATTATCTGATTTTAAAACTTTCAGTGTTATATTCAGCTTAATGAGTACTACAAAACAAGGATAATTTTTTTATTTGATAAAAAAATTCAGATCTTTGAAAAATTTGATTAACTTCCGGTTTCCACCGGAATTTACGGATTTCCATTCATAACCTCGAAACATTTCAAGCCTCTATCTTAAAGCTATTTTCGAGAAATGTCCCGGACAAAATGACTTTTTTTGAAATTTTTAAAACGACGTAACGTAAAAATGAAAATGACGTTGTCATCGAAACTTTCAAATCTTTGAGGCATACTTGTTGCACATAATCCCTGAAAGTTTCTTTTAAAGTTGAAAAGTTTTAGAGCCATGAAGCCGAAAAGGAGTCAGAAAAAAAAGAAAAAAAATAATAAAAAGAAATCGAAGAATAACAAGAGGGTCTTCCGTTAAAAACGGAAAACCCTAATAATAAGAAGAAGAAAGAGTTCGAAAACAATACGGTCTTCCGGTTTCAACTGAAGACCTTAATAAAGTTTGAATAGACCCTGGAATTTTAACGTTTTTTAATTACCTTTTATATACGTGCATATAAAAAGAGCAAATCTAAAAAAAACAAAAAAACCAAATGCTGTTTTTTTTCCTATTGGTTTTAATATATATGCATAGCAGTATTAATTTCAACTTAATAAATAATTTGTAATCTGAAAAAAGTAAAATAAATAACTAAAACATCGCTCACTTATCAAACTTATACGGTTTAAAATACAATTTTTGACCATAGTATAAAAAACAGTAATATAGACTAATTAGTGACAATAAAAAATAAACTTAAATCGGATCGGTGTACATAGTTATCACATGTTCTGATAAATACAATTGTTGTTGTAGTGAGACGAGAAAAATAAAGAACTGCTTACAGAAATTTGGAACCACGTGTTTACATGATTCATCTTCCCCATATAGCTATGTACGCCAAGCAATAAATGCATCAAACGAATATATTTTAACAAATGGATGTGGTACGTAATTATCATTAGGAAACGCACACACACACACATTATATATATATATATATATATATATATATATATATATATATATATATATATATATATATATATATATATATCCTGATCTTTTTCCTTAGCAATATCACTATCATCTTTTTAGTTCCATTACAAACTATCGTTCACATTAATTAATTCAACTTATTAGTTTGTACCTTTATCGATTTGATCTATGCGGTTTCTTTTTGTTTTATTTTTAGATATTTTTATTTGTGTTTTATCAATTTCATTTTCTTTATTTTACTCCTTTTAGCTATTATACTTTTGTGAATATTCATTTGGTCATTTACAGTGTGTGTGTGTGTGTGTGTGTGTGTGTGTGTGTGTGTGTGTGTGTGTGTGTGTGTGTGTGTGTGTGTGTGTGTGTGTGTGTGTGTGTGTGTGTGTGTGCGCGCGCGCATGCAAATACTGATCACATACATATACAGCAATACATAACTTTAATGTGCACAAAGCAAACAATTGAAAAAATTATTATTATTAGAAATAATAATACAATTAAGATATTTCTTTGTCTAGTTGACACCTGTGTTGCCGAAAAATTAAGAGATTGCAATTCAAATTATGCTCTTGAAGAAAAGGCTGCTAGCTTCGACAGGTTGAGACTTTGCAGGTAAAACTCTGTTTTATCAGCAATTACTTACAAATTAGTTAAGTAATGTAATAATCATAAATAACGCATTTCGAAAACGTACAGAGAAAATATTATTAATATCATTAAAACATATTCTTTCAATGTAGAAATGTAGAATCATATAAATCAAATGTATAAACTAGAAATTACAATAAAAAATTGACGAATTAAAATTTGGTTATTATAAATCGTAAGTCTCATGGATATCAAAATATATTATATTTTTAGAACCGAAAATACAGAAAACAACATTTAAATTTACATTATGAGAACAAAACAAACCTTTTAGTTTTAATATTTATACATTTATATTTAACATTATCTATATTTAAATGAAATTTATTTGATTATTTTTTTTATTTGAAATTGTGTATCTTTAAATACATGATCTCCGTTATGAATTATTATCTTCAATATATATATTTTTAAAAATTATTTGAATATTCCTCATCAGTCGCGCACTTATACATTTTCGCTTTGGAAAACACAAGCCATTTTCAAAAGCATACACATTTTAATAAAATTATATTAAATGAAAAGCAAATTTAACAATGATTGGTAACAAAGAGTTCTCTTTAACACAATGTCATTTATTTTTTTCTAAAGATAAAAAGAAAAATAGTATGCAATAAAAAGTTGGATATTTGAGCATTTGAACCACTTTTAACCGACTTTTTGTTGCGTGAATTAACACTTTCCACACTATTATAATATAATGCTTAATATGTTAAACTATTTTTTTTTCATTTTGTATACACCTTGTCCGATTTTTTCTACTTATATACCTGTTTAAAAAAATACTAGAATCATGAAATTTGCGATTTCAATACATACATTGGCTCATTTTAATTTGATAATAATTTCAAATTTCTCAAAATGTCATTTTTTATGCTATAGTAAATGTATAAAGTTACTGAGTGTTAGATTGACGTTTGTTAAAAGTAATATTTTGAAGAAAAACAATGTATGTAGACGCAAAACTGTGTGTTCGATTCTTCAACATGTTTTCTGTTTTTTTTATTTCTTTTAGTGCGAGGACCAAAAACCTTGAATGTTTGAACGATATTGTTTCTTATTGCAATTCAACGCACATACTATCATCCCAACGTTTTACATTTCTTTATATTAATGAAACAATGCGAGAAATACAGGACATGATTGCAAATATCGGATGTCAGCATGGTAGGTCTTATTATTCCATGAAAAAAGACAATAACAAACCGTTGACCATCTCAAAACTCCATAAAACGAAATACAACTTTAAAGCAGAGCAAATCGCACCATATAAATCACCACTTAAACTTATTTTCATTTTTGTTTTAAATCAAAGACACGTACGCCAGATTAAAGTTGATGAAAATTGATTAAACTGTAAACTTAGTACATGTTATCTAATTGAAAGGAGCCTTAAATTTGATTTCTAAAATTTAAAAACAAATTATAAATTATGAGAAAACAGCATTCTAATTAATTTTGCATAAAAAAAAAACTTGACTTCTGACAATAGTATAACTATTTTCTTGTTGCAAAACTTTATAAGAAATTAAATTTATTTCTCCGTTGGTATTAGGTCATCTTTTGTGTACTTAATCTGGTAAAATGTGTTTTAATGCAAAGCGAGTACAAAAAGTCCTGAAAAGGCCACAAAAATATAGTTGCTCTCATATGACAAATTATTACATCAATTTATGGCATAAATTATGTTTAAATTATTTCTTAAAATGTTCAAAATGAAGTGTGCATCCTTAATTGAACCATTCAAAAAGTTGACAAATTGAAACAATTATTTTTTTTTTCAAATACTAATTTTTATATATATATATATATATATATATATATATATATATATATATATATATATATATATATATATATATATATATATATATATAAATTTTCAGTAGACGATAACACAATAATTCATTTCTCTCAAATTTAATCCAGAGCGCTTTCGCCTAATCGGCTCTTCAGTGGATTTCAAATTGTAACAGAAATCCACTGATACAATTTGAAAGAAATGGACGTTTGTGTTGTCGTCCACTGAAAATCTTTTTCTATATCGTTTCCTATACCCATGACTCATTCGTTTATATATATATATATATATATATATATATATATATATATATATATATATATATATATATATATATATATATATATATATATATATAGTTCTATCTGTTTATATGTTGATCGATGAACTGCTAGAAAAGAGACTGACTTTCAAATAAAGATTCTTGTTTAAGATAATGCTTTGTTTTCATTAATTAAAGTTTTATCGATTGGATGGGAGACGTCCTCGTTGCTCGCAACAAGATTGTGTCGAGTTATATTATTATCATTTTTATTATGATTGTAAATAGTATTATTATTATTAATATAATTTGTGCTTCAAATCAAGATCATGCTTATTTTATTGCTTTTATTTTGATAAGAAATATAATGTTTACTTACAATAACATTTCCACTATTCTCTATGAATTCAGTTAACAAGTTTAAGATTTATTTATAAAATTTCCAATAGCATTTTAAAAATGAAGTATATTTTTCAGTTAACGGTTGCGCTTCAGATGAATTGCAACATTGTTTCTCAGCATATACGAGCGCAAAAAAAACCTTTGAAAGGACAAAGGTAGCAAAATGCATGTAAGATATTTGTTTTTCACTCTAAAGAGCACTTGAATATGTTGTACATTCAAATAAAGAAAATGACTGCTAGTACTAACAGTAATGTAGACATGGAATCAGGAGAATCATTTTGGGGGTAATATCATGCTGACGTGAGAGAAATATATTATAGAATCTGTCATGGGGTATATTTATTGTAGAATGTCTGAATACAGAAACAATGAGTGTGCTTAAGAAATCGACGTTTTCTCCCAGTCCATTTTTACAAAAAATTAATTGTTGTCGGATTTGCTTTAAACTGCTATTAGAACTAATCTGTTCAAACAGGAACCATATATATATTACAGCGAGTCAAGTTGACTCATTTTTCATTAAAAAAGATTTAGAATTTTTTTATTGAAAGTATTGCAATACACTATACAATGATTTAAAAAAAAGATATGAGATATTCTAAAACATTTTTTGTAAAAAGTTTTAGAAAGAAATTATTTCACAAATTTAGTTTATAATTACTTACTTGGCTATCAAGATAAGGTTTAAGGAAGAATTCAACTTAAAAAAAAAAGAATGATATTGAAAGATTTTTCACTGATGTATTTTATTTATAACTAATTAGACTTTTTCTTAAATATTTACTGATTTCAAATTAAACGATTCCATTTTTGCAGCGCAACATTTATCTATATGGAATGTATTAACAAAATACAGTTCGTTTGTTATTTGAGAAGCACTTCTGCATCTCAAAGTGACGTGTTTTCTTATATCAATGATACCCGTTCCAAAGTACATGAATGGATGTTAATAAACAATTGTTTTTCAGGTAAGAAAAATTAACTAATTTTAATTGACATTGCTCATAAGGAAAATGTTTTGTAAATATTGAACTTGATTTTGAAATAAAAAAAATTTCAT
The DNA here is from genome assembly GCF_025612915.1 of Magallana angulata. Classification (NCBI taxonomy): domain Eukaryota; kingdom Metazoa; phylum Mollusca; class Bivalvia; order Ostreida; family Ostreidae; genus Magallana; species Magallana angulata. The sequence goes on from NC_069112.1 coordinate 24,315,082, forward strand.
AAACATTTAATATAACTAAATGAATATTGATATATATATCGTATACTTATAGAAAATATACCCTTTTCCGCCCTGTGCGATATAAACCGAAAATTCGCCTAGGGGTGTGATATAAACCCTAGAGGTGTGATACAAGATTTATATCACACCCCTCTCCGGCAATCTTCGGATGTTATATCATACCCCTTTCCGTTAATCATCGGTTTTTATGACGTAAATATCGATATGCGTCGTTCAACTCCGATCTCCGAGTATGACGTCAAAAAGTTACGTCGACGTCAACTTAGTATACAAACAGCTGGCGCAAAAATTTCATGGAATTTATCAGAGATGGAATATATGGACACGGAGCAATTTGTTAACAATAATAATTCATCTCATGATGTTTTTATTGTTTCTTTAATATTTTCTATAAGTATATGATATAAAAATCATAACATGGCAATTTTTATGTCGCATCCTATATTAGCCCGAGGTCGCGGTATATCATCCCTCGAGCCTGACGGCTCTCGGGCTGATATACCGCCACCTTGGGCTAATATAGGATGCGATATAAAAATTGCCATGTAATAATCAATATATCGTAGGGATATCGATGTTTCAGAATTTAAAATTTAATTGGCATCATTGAAAGCTCGATAAAAATATATATGAGAAAAATAGAATTTTAAAAAAATCTAAAATTGCATGTTCAAATTGTTTTTTCAAGTGGGTTAGTGGAGTTCAGAATGAATGAAATTATATAAAAATTGTCAAGCAAAAATTTGATTGAGTTTTTTTTTCTAATACAAATAGATCTATAAGCTAGGACATTAAAACCAAACCAATGAATTTTATTTATTTTTTGAACATTTTTTTTTTTGGAAGATGAAGTTTGTGCTCGTGCTAAGGCATATAAGTGTCCGGCGAGATATCAAAAAGAATTGAAAGAAAAAGAACCCGACACACTTGCAGTTTGCAGGTAAATTTAATTCGATTATGTAGTATTTTAGTGGAAAATGATTTATATTTATCCGATTTTAATATATTATTAATATATGAGGATCAATTGTGATATTATCCAATAAATGAGCTATGTCTTATAACTTTGACTGCCGACTGAAACAATTTATATTGCTCAATTTGCGCTGATATGAAAACAAAATAATAACACAGGTTCCAATTTTACTCTCCTCTATATCAGCACCGAGTATATTGCAAAACTTGATTTACTAAATGTTACTCTTGACCTTCATTCAGTTTCTTTTAGAGTCCTAGTTTAAACATTTTAGTTTTTGCATTCTTATTTTTGTTCTAGTCTTCTTAGAAAATGGCTAGGAAAATCACTACATTTGAGATTAGAAGAACTCAATGACACGTATTGAACGATTTAGACGGCAGGGGCATTTAAATGGGATATATTAAATCTTTTAAAGATATCTTTAAAGACATGTTTGACGCATTACAAGAAAATCAAATCAAATCTTGATGTAATAAAATCATATTACAGTGCAGCATACGATTATGATAGATGTTACAAAACAATCGTGTTTGACTGCAGCCTTAGTAATGGAAGCCTTGTCTTTGTAAGTCTTCAAAAGGCTATTGATGATTTGGAATGGCAAATAGGGAAAGGAGGATGCCCCAGTGGTAAGTGAAATGCATGTAACTGTGTTGACCTTACGTTATGGAAAAGCATTCTATATGTGTTGATTAAAGCACGATTTCTTGAACATAGGTTTTAATAATCCAATGAATTTAGTTAAAGTATTACTTGCTGTCTTAAACAGGTCAAATGTACATGTATGCCGTACAGATACTGAAACGTGCTACTACACCTATAAAAGGAACCATGCTGTTCCTTGCAATAAACGAACCGTACCTGTTCACAAAACAGACGTAACCATTCACAAAGCAAACTGTACTGTTGATAAAACGAACAGTACCGTTAACAAAGCGACCGATAGCGTTCACAAAACGAACTGTACCGTTTACAAAGCGAACTGTGCCGCGTTCACAAAATACACCGTACCGTTCAAAAAGCGTGAAATGATAATTTATGCAAGACCCGTCCTAGAACCACCGAAAAACGCACCGTATCCTGCAATAAGCGTGCAACTTCCATATACGGCTGTTAGCCTAATGTTCGATTAAGACTGACGGAAATTATTAGATCTGAACAGATAAATTCAATATTTGCTTGATTCTATTAGCTCACCTGAGCTGAAACCTCAAAACTTTTTTTTTAAAGGGGGGGGGGTGCATTTAAAAAATCTTCTTCTCAAGAACTACTGAGGCAAATTCAACGTAATTTGGCATGAATAATCCTTATGGGATGGGGAAAACAATTGCAAACATGTCAATTTCCTGCGAATTTCAGCCGACTTTCTATTAACATCACACATATTGAAAGGTGCTGCAAAACTTAAAACCAGACCGACGCCTTGTATAAGGAGTTCCGAGAGACTATGTTACGTGAGATGTCTGAGAATATTCCCACATACGATTAATCTTCACGAACTTGGAAACGCCTATGGCCGCATAAGCCGTTTTGAAACGACGAACTTACTGAACTATCGAGGCACAAAATAGAAATCAAGTTCTTAAATTGTGACCCAAAAGAAATGGGCCTCTAACAAATACAAAAATATTCAAAGAATCTCAAAACTCAGTATCTATAAAAGAAAACACAAGCTAGATATAGGGTTACCCATAGACTCGGTGCACGATAATTATATAATCAAATAATCAAATATAAAATCTTTTTGTCCGTTGTCTTTTTGACCCATGATGATAATTACAACCCCAAATCACTAATTATATTTACATCTTGTTTCGTCTAGTTATTCTAAAATTACTTTTTTGAAATTTGAAAACAATTTCGCATACCAAAAAACCAATGATCAGATATTGGAATAATGTTTTGTTTTTCTTGTTTTTGTTTGTGTTTTTTTGTGTTGTTTTGTTTTTTGTTTTTGTTTTTTTTTTGCTTGTTTGTTTTGGCTATTTTGGAGGCTTTTTTATCATGATATTGTATCTCAACTGTATAATTGACAGCAAATCTAAAATGTGTTATGCTTAATCCACGAAAAAGGATGACATGATGCTTACAAAAATCGTATTATTGATATGAGAAAGTTATAGACAAGCATTCTTATTATAGTTTAATGTCATGCTTGGAATTATATTAATTAATCATTGTTCATCAACTTCAAACAGTGCAGTATTTTTTTCACTTAGACAACAATTGGTTGCCTGTCAATATAAAATGTTTTCCCTATATCCAAAACCATAAATACAAAGGTTGATCCAAAGTAATGTCAAACTATCTACTGTATTTAACACTGGCGCTGTATTGTATAAAATGATACATCATATTTTTCTTATCAAAATTCTAATTTGAAGTAAAATTTTGATTATGTTTCGTTGAACGCTTAAAGCAATATGAGCTGCATTTTTCAAGTTAATTCTTTTTTTACTTAAATGCAGCACTTCTTTCTACTAAAATGACAAAAATATCAGGTCTTATTACGGGCCGCCGGAAGACGGTCCGTTATTTGATATACATTTAGATTTTGTTACTGCGTTTCTGCGGGATAGTTCTTATTTAATAGAATTACTATTATGCCTATTTTATATGAATTAAAAGTAAATTTGCATGTAGAAATATGTGGTATGCCTTTTTAAAAATATCACACATTTTTCGTTTTACTTGTAAATGAAAAATGGGTCATACTTTGTGGATTGTCGTGTTTGGCGCGTTTTTATCGAGACTGTAATCTAATCGGAAAATTTCGGAGTTCTTCATTCTTTTCAAAACAATGCATTGGGATCGGTATGCGGGACATACTAAAGACCTGAAATACTAAAGACCTGAATGTCATTAAATTTTATCTATATGATATATTTGAATTTCTTTGTGCCGTGTCAAGTAAAATGACTTTGTGTGTGTATTTATTATATTTCCATGTAAAATGTGGTAGAAAATATCATGAAATGACATCCATATCAATTGATTACGCAAAAATATGACAGAAATGAAAATTGGAATTGACTGAAAAATTTGAACTGATCCATTTCTATTTTATCACGTGGTCCCTTGAAATCATATAAACAGTAAGGAACTCGAAACTTTATGATAATATAGTAAAATGTTAAACTTCAAAACAAGTTGCTGAAAGTATATTAAAATTTACCATTAAAATTAGTACAACCAACTCTTATTTTCTTCTTTGTGGTGTGTGTTTATGTAAACAACCAATGATTCATACAACAATTATATTTTTTGCGGCCCTTTTGACGCTTGCGTCAATATGATTTCTTGTAAATTTCTTTTATCCATCTTGTTGTGGAAAAGGCCGTTAAGAAGCCTTATAAGGAGAAAATTGATTATTATTGTCGACCTGTACAAAAATTGATTTGCTATATATTCCATTGAGGAGAAATATTACCTTTGACAAAAATTAATGGATTTTTCAAATCTTATTTATCATAAAAGTTTAAGTTATATGCAACCTTATCATACTAGCAGGTTTTTGAAGCATAATTGAATTCTAAAAAAAATACAGCTCATATTGCTTTAACACGATATTGATGTTTATAGCCTGATACGTACGTGACATCGCCGCATCATGCATTTACGTCCCTTTAGGGTTTGTATTAATGTATAAATAACATAATGCAAACATTTGAGAAAGACCAATAATAAAATATCCAGAATACTAACATTTTCCCCCAAATTTGTATAAATTATGACGTATTTTTCAACTAATTAACATGTTTTCGACTAAATTGTTTATTCATTTATTTATTTATCTATTTATTTATTTGTTAAACTTAAAAAAAAACCTGAGAAAGGATTCACAAGTAAAAATTTATCAATGTGCATATGTGTTTCTTTACCTAGTTGAAGACTCTGCGGCCGAGAAAATACTGGATTGCAGTTCAAAATATGCACTTGCAAAGAAGGCTACTAAAAACGACAGGTTAAAATTTTGCAGGTAAAACAACGTGTATATTGCCAATTTGCGCTTTGACTTTCATACATACACTTTAAGTTCTAAGTGTCCACTAAATATTATGCATTTCTGATGTGAAAATTTTTTACTTTAATTTTATTTTTGCCGCGGGAGTGTCTGATTTCCATCAATTCTTGAGATGCTTAAAATGATGTAGGGATATTAACCTTTGGTTGAGTTTTCCAAAGATCTTTCAAATCGTGTTTATCGTCTATGGAAATTACAACATACTTAAAGCGTTGAAAGATTATGTTTAAATACGGATTGTCAAATATTTTAAACAATACCGCTAACGTAACAATCAGTACATTTAAACTTAGTACAACCTGTCGTGAAGACAATCCAGACACCACATTCAAACGGCTCTTGTTTTCTTTCCTAACTTGTAATTCTGTACATTTGAAGTGTTTTGCATTTGAAACTTTTACTACAGCCGTATTTAAGCATCGGGGCACATTTACATTGCTGCGTGCGCATACCAAAGCTGAAATTAGAAAAATCAAATCGATTCTTTCAACTAAGCTTGCACAAAGTGAATTTCCTTTAGAACAAAGCTAGGTTAGCGCTTCTCAGTACTACCAGTATTTTGATTATTTATACAGGATCTATATGTATAATACAACTTAGTCCAGATAGTTTATATTATAATACCATTAAGTTGATTTTATCAAGCCTATTGTTCTTCAAATGAGCGATGTGGCCCATGGGTCTTTTGGTTTAAATATTATGGTCAAGAACCATGTGTTCCCTAAGTAAACAAAATATGTCTAATGATAAAGAGATATTTGTATATTGCTTTGCGATGGAAACAGAGTAGAAAAACATCGTGTATTGCAAACATATTAAATGACTATCCGCTTTCTAATTTACTTTTGACAGTGGTTAGAAGGGGTCATAGCTATGGTAACATCTTCAACATATTGATGATGAAAGAGAGTAAACCAAAAATAGCCAAGCTTCGATACTCTTAAACAATAGACATATAAGACCGATCAAATGTCTAATTTATTTATCGTCATGCATATTGTTTTATATTATTGTACAACACACACACACACACACACACACACACACACACACACACACACACACACACACACACATATATATATATATATATATATATATATATATATATATATATATATATATATATATATATATATATATATATGGCTTTAACAATGAATTTTAGTGTATGTGGGTGAATGTGTGGTAACAAAATGAATGACGGTAACTCTTAAATAGAAAAGAGCAAACTTGGGATCACACTTTTTTGAAAATATTGGCCTCATATTTCGTTTCAGTAGGATGTCTGATAAGATCGATTAACATGAATTTTTACCATTTACACTACAGCCAACGCGGATCCCGTATTTTCCCGCGACAGCGTGATGGTGTTTTAATCCTTTCCGCGTTACACCGTCGCGGTATTGTCATTGCGGTGATCGCGGGGCCACGATTTTACCGCGATGGTGTAAGACACCGTAACAGGTAACAATAAACCAAGAAGGAGAAAACAAGCGCTGTTTTAATTATTGTTAGAATTTAGATATAAATATTATTAGAAGAAAATTCATTATTCTCTTTGAATTGTTTTTAACAAAAATTTCGAGAAAACTATTGCTACATGTATTTTTTTAATGTTGTTCAAGAGTCTCAAACATAGCAATGTATTACAAAATCATGCATATACGTGTACTTGAAAATTAGTAATATTTTCTAGTATTATTTTTTGCATATGATGAGTTGAAAATGTGCTACAGATTTAAAGAAGACAAATATTCCGCGATGTACTATTATATGGTCGCTACCGTAGGCATCAACGCAACGTGTATGTTTTCCCTCAATCTTACTCTTATTTAACTCATTAAATATTTTCGGCCTCTCTCTCTCTCTCTCTCTCTCGTTTTAAATAAATAAGATTATATGTACATTTAGGACGATCGGTGTTAATTATAGTCTAGGCAACGGTTTGGTCAATCATGGACAATTATCGCCTTGCAAGACAAGTGTCACCTGAAGAAAATCCCGTAAAAAAAACTTTAAGGTCAAGGTCGTCCGCCATGCAGGGTGTTGAAAAATCCTGACCAGCGAAAAACAAATTTAAGTGAAAAATCTGCATTAGTAAATTTATTATTATGTGACTTTTGGATTTGGTTTGGATTCTAATTCTGTTTCATGTGAGTAAATCTACACTAAACTTTGAGAAACGAATTTTATAAGCTTTTTGAACTTGCATTGTACATGCCATTGAGTAAAGCTCACCATGCGTGTGTGTTATTTGTGGTAAATCATCATGCCAAACAGGAAAACAAACCTAAACCTAGACAACACCAAGCGAAACGCCCCAGATCAGAAATCAGCACTAGCGAAAGTGACATTAGTAATACAATGGCAAAATCTAACGTTAGTTACATAGAAGACACTGGCTTTGACCAGGACTTTCATACATTGAACACTCTACTTGAGACATTCTCGAAAGATGAAAATACCACTAAAAAAGCTGTGACCATTATCCTGAATCATGAGTCTTTCAGATCCCACATCTCTGACATATTATTAGAGAAAGTTTCAACCCTCGAAAGTCGCATTGATTCACTTGAATATCAACTAGATGACTTGGAACAATACTCGCGACGGAACTGTATCAAAATTACGGGTGTTGCTGAGGGTAAGGAAGAGAATACTGACGAAGTTGCTATGAACGTCATCAACAAGCTTATACTAGGACCCGACAAGACCTCTATCTCATTAGATAAAGTTGAGCGCTCGCATCGTGTTGGGAAACCCCGGGATGATCGTCCGAGGGATATCATAGTGAAATTTACTTCCTACCGTGACAGAGCTCTTGTATACGCAAAGAAAAGCAACCTCAAAACGTACAATCAAAATGAACTGAATGCACACAAGATCTTCATCAATGAGTCCCTAACGAGAAAACGCATGGACCTGCTTGTTGCTACAAAGAAGATATTCAAAGAAAAACGCATCAACTCGGTATGGACCTATGATGGGCGGATTATGGCGAAAACCCACACCGGGAAGAAGTGGACTATCACACGGTCCACAGATATCGACAAACTGAAGGAGTTTATTCGTAGTGAGCGACCACAACCGGTTTCGTCCACCCCGGCAGGCAGGTAAACTGTTTTACTTGCGCCCCGCTTTCATCATGTGTGTGACTGATCCTATATACCGTTGTGCTATTTTTAGAATGGGATTTCCCCCATACATTTTGACGTGTTCATGCGCTATTCCAGAGATGCGTTCTAAATGACTTTCACTGTTATACGTTATTAAATAACTCTTTATTTTTTTATTTTTTTTTCTGCTGGTTACTTGTATCTAAATATGAGTCTGTATATACAAGTAATCTATATCTACATATCTTTATTTGTACTGTTTGCTGTATTGTATACTTCAAACACTCAAAGGTCGTCTTTTTTTCTTCATGTGACGATTCTTTTTTGGAATGTTATTTTTGTGAAATGCTTTTCGCAAGAAAACCCTATTCTTGCATGTATTTCAAAGTTTACATATTATTTTGTATATATGTTCTGTTTTGACTGTATTTTCAATTTCTTTCCGTATTCTTACTATCAATTCAAACCGGTTTTCTTTTTATGTACTTCCACAGCATATCCGATGTATAGAGAGCTCCTGTCACCCAACTTTTCATACCTAAGCTATATTTTTGATACACATGATTAAGGTAAACTCAACCTATATTGAGATGACAGGGGTTCATTTTCATTCTTACTCTATGAGAAATTTACACTTCTTCTGCATTATTTTTTTGCTCCTCATGTTAGGCAATATTGAAACCAACCCAGGACCAAATAACAATACTTCTTTTACGAAACCTCTTAGTATTGTACACAATAATGTATGTAGCCTCTTACCCAAGTTAGATATTATTACTGCGGAATTATCAATGTATGATATTATTACAATTATTGAAACCCACCTTGATGATTCTATTAATAACGAAAGTATACAGATAGATGGCTTTCATCCACCTATACGTAATGATAGAAATAGATATGGTGGTGGTGTTGCAATATATATTTCTGACAAATTAAGTTATTACGAACGTACTGATTTATCAATGCAAGGGTTAGAAATTGTTTGGTCAGAAATTCAAACAAATAACAAAAAATTCCTGATAGGTACATTATACAGGCCGCCTTCTTCTTTAGTTAGTTATTGGGATTTACTCGCCCGAAACCTTAACAAAGTTCTTGATCATAATCTCCCAACATTTTTGCTGGGTGATTTTAATACCAATGTTTTTTCAAATCAAAGTACAAGGTTCAAACAAATACTTCAACAACTCAACTTACACAATTTAATCAATACACCGACAAACTTTAAAATCACAGAAGGTACATGTATTGATTTAATAGTTACAAACAACCTAGCCTTAGTTAGAAATACAACTGTATCTCCTCCATTTTGTAGTACACACTCAGTTGTAGGCATTGACTTGCATTTCTGTTCACACAAACAATATGCTTATAGGAGAGAAATTACTGACTACAACAATGCTGATTTTGATAAACTCAATAACGAGTTGAGAAATGTTGATTGGGATGTAGAAGTCTTCAATTCCACAGATATAGATAAAACATACTCAAATTTTAGAAACACTTTTAAAACTATTGTAGACAAACATGTACCCAAGAAAATTGTCACAATAAGGCCACGGGATAAAGTATTTATGAATAGCACTATCAGAGTTTTAATGAGGAAGCGCAATCGTATCCACCATAAAGCTGTATAAACCCAAAATCCTCTACACTGGGAAAGATATAGATACTTGCGTAATAAAGTTATAGATGAAATACGTGCTTCTCGACAGAAATATAATAAAAAAAATTCAGACCAAATTAATAAGTCAATTCCTCCTGGTAAATGGTGGCGAATAGTTAAATCACTTTGTAAATTAAACAACAAACACAAACCATCACCTCCATTGAAAGTCAATGGTCAAACATTATTTCATCCCATAGACAAAGCTAATGCATTTAACAATTTCTTTACAAATATTTCTACCATATCTGTGTCCCAAAACTTAGTACACAATGTACCAGACCCACCTTTACATCACATGAACACGCACTATATTACTGACAATGAAGTATTGGATCAATTACAAGCTATCAATATATCTAAGCCATCAGGTCCTGACTCCATAACACCAAGAATTTTAAAACAGGTTGCACATGTTATTTGCAAACCTTTGGCTAAACTATTCAATATGTCACTAAGTAATGGTGTACTTCCCCACATATGGAAAATCGCAATGGTTACTCCTGTTTTTAAAAATAAGGGTACTCCTGATGATGTAAATAACTATAGACCCATATCAGTTACATCTGTTATATGTAAGTTATTAGAAAAAATTATAGTCAAGCATCTCAATAACTTCATTCTTGAAAATAACATTTTGTACAAATATCAATCAGGTTTCCAAAGTGGAGACTCAACCACTAATCAGCTGGTTGAAATCTACAACACTATTGTTTCCAATTTAGACAAAGGCAAAGACATAAGGTTCATATTTTGTGATATATCCAAAGCTTTTGATAGGGTTTGACATGAGGGTATCATTCTTAAATTAAAACAGTATGGCATTTCAAGTCAAATTATTAACTGGGTAAAAAATTATCTATGGAATAGAAAACAAAAGGTAGTCTTAGATGGTTTTACATCTTCATTGGGTCCTACTAACTCTGGTGGCCCACAAGGATCAGTGTTAGGGCCATTCTTATTCCTATTGTACATTAATGATATTGCCTCTGACTTGTCCAATAATGTTCGACTATTTGCTGATGACACATCACTCTATGTTATTGTTGATCAGGATATTATGGAAGCAGCAGATTCTCTAACAAAGGATCTCGACAAGTTAGATAAATGGTCCAAAAAATGGATGGTTGATTTTAATCCTAAAAAAACTATAAACTTAAACTTTACTCGGAAAAATATTCCTCATCCTACTATTAAATTTGGTAATAATGGTCCTGATATTACAATACAAAATAATCATGTTCATTTAGGACTTAATTTCCAGTCTGATGCAAACTGGAAATTACATATACAAGGCATATATGAAAAGGCTTGTAGTAGATTAAACATGTTGCGTACGCTCAAACACACACTTTGTCGCGATGCATTAATAAAAATATATCTGTCCTTTATCCGATCTGTTTTAGAATATGGCGATGTTATTTGGGACAACTGCAATGACAGGGAATCAGATCTTTTAGAAGATGTTCAAATCACAGCAGCTAGAATTATCACAGGCTTAAGAATCAATTCCTCTAGAACAAAGTTGTATTATGAATTGGGATGGGATATGTTATCAGAAAGAAGAAAAGTGCACAAGTTAATTTTGTTTTATAAGATGGTAAACCACATGGTACCTACTTACCTTGAAAATCTTTTAGAACCATGTATTCCACCTATAACCCCATATCCTTTAAGAAATCATGATGAATCTACTTACACTATCCCTCAAGCCAGAACAACATCTTATTTAAAAAGTTTCATACCATCTACAGTTAAGCTATGGAATGATCTTCCACTAGCTATTAGAAGTCTTCCAAAGTTGGCTTGCTTTTCAAATGCTATTAAGAAACATTTTTTTAAGACTCCAACAAAGCTTTTTAATTTAGGGAATCGGAGGGAAAACATTATACATTGTCAACTAAGAAATAATGCTAGCAGTTTAAATGCTGACTTATTTTGTGATTTTATTCGAGAAAATTCTGCTTGTGATTATTGTGGTTTTCATACTGAAAATGCAAATTATTTTTTCTTTGAGTGCCCAAAATATAATGATGAAAGAAATTGTCTCTTTCATCAAATATCTATGTTAAATCTCCAAAAACCAATTACCTTAGATCTATTACTGTATGGAGATAATGATGTTTCATATGATGAAAATGTTAAATTGTTCAAGCTTGTACATGAATACATTACAAAATCCAGAAGATTTGTGTAAAGAAAATAATGTAATTAACACATATACTGAAAATGTAAACAAAATTATGCATATACCTATATTTATATATATATGCTGTAACCTTATTGACAAAACTTGATAATTCTGTTCTACTTTTGTTATAACCGGTTTTGTCAACTTTTTTTGCCTCTTGTTTTTCTTTTGTTCACTTTGCTACACAAAAAAAATCATGTATTCTTAATTGTATCATTTAACTCCACAATTCTTGTATTTTATACATATGACTACCTTGTACCTAGTGGAGAAGGCTTAAATAGGCTTTGCCTGCTGCCCAATTCTATTATGTAAATATTATTTTGCATAATAAAATATGTTCAAATCAAATCGAAGAAAATCCCGTAACACATGTCCCGCGTCTAATGCCTTGAGCCATTTAAATGACAAAGTAGGTGTTAAAATTAGGTAACGCTTGCATATTCCGGCCACTTGGAGTATCGAGAGTAAAAGAACAACAGATTATGAATAACGGGACTGCAGTTTGACTTCGAGGGATCAAGGGTTTTGAGAGATCAAGAGAGTAGATTTACTTGGTAATTTTGGGGGGTAGAAGATATGAATCGGAGACTCACTTCGAGCAAATAATGCATAATTCAGACAGGTACATTGACAATCAGTCATCCCTGTGTTTACGGGTGTGTAACTATTACATAACACTTCCTGACCATGGCAGCACCCGTGCTCTGACCACGTGCCGTAAAGAATTTTATTGAATGTTGAGACTCTCTCCCCCTCCCTCTCTATCATTTCAAATAACTAATGTTTTATGTGAACTGCTAAACTATGTAGTAGATGTAGCCGTAACGGCATTCTGATTGAAATGCACATAATAGCACACGTTTTCGTAACGGGCGTTTTTAGAAAAATCATACCAGGGACGTAGATATAAAAGTCCCTGATCATAGGCGCCTTCTATCTTTACTGCATGAGATAAAATAATGCCTGATTCAGACAGGTATATAGAAAATCACAAGTACAGCACAATTTATAGAAAAGTTATCCCTCTGTTCACGGGTGTGTATAACTATTACATAACACTTCCTGTCTGTGACAGCACCCGTGCTCTGACCACGTGCCGTGAGAAGTTGAGACAACTCTCTCTCTCTCTCTCTCTCTCTCTCTCTCTCTCTCTCTCTCTCTCTCTCTCCAAAATCAAAATATA